>NC_084612.1:65166943-65256943 GCF_033978795.1 Nerophis ophidion
TCCAATGTTATTATGATTATAGTGTTGAGTACTTGGCAATACTGCTACATGATGCTAAGTGTGTCATTAAAGCTGCATCTGTTTATGATAAAACTTCTAAAACTTGTAGCTCATCCTCTGTATACTCAGGCTCAAAAATACAAGGTTCTGGATCATTCGTCCCAAACCTGTCTTTCTTGTCTCCCAGGAAGTCTGCACAAACGTTATGATGAATCTGTCAAATAAATACAGCGATGTATGCTCAAAATTAACAAATTCATATATGTAAACATTTATATAAAGTGCCTGTTACATTACATACACTACAAGCCAAAAGTTTGGACACACCTTCTCATTTCAATGTGTTTTCTTTATTTTCATGACTATTTTCATTGTAGATTGTCACTGAAGGCATCACAACTATGACACCTTTGAAGAGAAAACCCTTTCAGGTGACTCCCTCTTGAAGCAAAACAGTAATCAGAGCCAAAGGTGGCTATTTTTGAAGAAACTAGAATACAAAACATGTTTTCAGTTATTTTACCTTTTCTTATTTTTGTTAAGTACATAACTCCACATGTGTTCATTCATTGTGTTGATGCCTTCAGTGACAATCTACAATAGTCATGAAAATAAAGAAAACGCCTTTAAATGAGGTGTGTCCAAACTTTTGTACTTAGTGTGTATGTAAAGGGACGTTATTGGGTCCATTGGCTGACTTTTGCTAGCATTAATTTGTGAGCTAGAATGCACACAAAAAGTAAACATTTTGTCTTACATGTATTGTGAATGATGGACACAATTCCCCCCCAAAAAGTGCATTTCCCCTTTAAATATTTCAGGAAATAAAAGGTCATACCTGCCCCCAAAAAAAACCACTTTATTTTAATACAAATTTTTTTTTTTTTTTACACCTTTTCCCTCATGTTACGTCATGTGTTGAACCACTTTGGCCCTGCCCTCCTGTGTCATCCAACCAATCAGAGTCTCCGGTTTAAACCCTTCCATTAAAAAAAAAACCTTTCACAGGAACTTTTGCACCTTATTTTAAACACCTGAGTCAAACCACTTTGGCCCCGCCCTCCTGCGTCATCTAACCAATCAGAGTCTCCGTTGTTAAATCTTCCAAAAAATAAAATAATTAAATAAACCTTTTTTAGGAACTTTAGTGCCTCAATTTTAAACACCTGAGTTGAACCACATTGCCCCGCCCTCCTGCGTCATCCAACCAATCAAAGTCTCTGTTGTTAAAAACTTCCAAAAAAAACCCTTTCATAGGAACTTTAGTGCCTCATTTTTAAACACCTGAGTCGAACAATATTGGCCCCGCCCTCCTGCGTCATCCAACCAATCAGAATCCCCGGTGTTAAACCCTTCCAAAAAAAAAAACTTTCACAGGAACTTCTGTGCCTCATTTTTAAACACCTGAGGAACAATATTGGCCCCGCCCTCCTGCGTCATCCAACCAATCAGAGTCTCCGTTGTTAAAGACTTAAAAAAAAATAAACTTTCATTGGAACTTCTGTGCCTCATTTTAAACACCTGAGTTGAACCACTTTGGTCCCGCCCTCCTGCATCCTCTAACCAGAATCTCCGTTGTTAAACCCTTACAGAAAAAAATAATAATAAATAAACCTTTCATAGGCACTTTTGTGCCTCATTTTTAAATACTTGAGTCGAACAATATTGGCCCCGCCCTCCTGTGCCATCCAACCAATCGGAGTCTCCGGTCTTAAACCCTTCCGAAAAAAAAATAAAAAAAATAAATAAACCTTTCATAGGAACTTTTGTGCCTCATTTTTAAACACCTGAGTCGAGCCACATTGGCCCCGCCCTCCTGTGTCATCCAACCAATCAGAGTCTCTGGTGTTAAACCCTTCCAAAAAAAAAAAACTTTCATCGGAACTTTTGTGCCTTATTTTAAACACCTGAGTCAAACCACTCTGGCCCCGCCCTCCTGAGTCATCCAACCAATCAGAGTCTCCGTTGTTAAAGACTTAAAAAAAACAAAAAAAACTTTCATAGGACCTTTTGTGCCTCATTTTTAAACACCTGAGTCGAACAATATTGGCCCCGCCCTCCTGCGTCATCCAACAAATCAGAATCTCCGTTGTTAAAGACTTTAAAAAGAAAAACTTTCATAGTAACTTCTGTGCCTCATTTTAAACACCTGAGTCGAACCACTCTGGCCCCGCCCTCTTGCGTCATCCAACCAATCAGAGTCTCCGGTGTTAAACCTTTCCAAAATAAAATAAAAAAAAAAAATAAACCTTTCATAGGAACCTTTGTGCCTCATTTTTAAACACCTGAGTCAAACCACATTGGCCCCGCCCTCCTGCACCATCCAACCAATCAGTCTCTGGTGTTAAACCCTTCCAAAACGCCAAATTTCTTCCCCCCTAGAACCCCCACCCCCTCCATTTACTTCCGGGGTCATGATTAATACAGACGTTTTGTTAACGCTGTATTATAAAAAATATAACGCTATATTATTAAAAAAAATACAGACGTTTTGTTAACGCTGTATTATAAAAAGTTAAAAAACATTTAAAAAAAACATTTACAAACACAACCTATGGGATGACGCATTTACTTCCGGGGTCACGTTTCCTCACCTTTCCTCTTGCGTCATCCCATAGCTTGTGTTTTTAAATTGTTTTTTTCTATTTTTTATAATAGTGTTAACTAAACGTCTGTATTTTTATAATATTGCGTTATATTTTTATAATATAGCGTTAACAAAACGTCTGTATTAATCATGACCCCGGGAAGTAAATGGGGGAGGGGGGGAGGTTTTTGTAGGGGGGAAGAAATTTGGCGTGACACCGCCTTATTTTAAACACCTGAGTCGAACCACATTGGCCCCGCCCTCCTGCGTCATCCAACCAATCAGAGTCTCCGATGTTAAAGACTTCAAAAAAAAAAAAAAACCTTTCATAGGAACTTCTGTGCCTCATTTTAAACACCTGAGTCCAGCCACTTTGGCCCCGCCCTCTTCCTTAAACCGACCAATCGGTGCCTTTTGAATTGTTTCGCCCCTCCCTGATAGTTTTCACGGCCACGCCCCATTAGAGGATTATGTCCCCACCCCCTACGAGGAGCGGCGAGAAATAACGAGCTCGTCGTGCCGCAACTTGCCTACTCGGCAGCTTTTCCCACACGCGTCATTAATCCCGTAATAATGATGATAATAATCCCCCCCGTCCCCCGTCATGCGAGCGTGTGGTGACCCCGGGGGGCGGGCGGCGTGGGGAAGAGAATCAAGCGCACGCCCACGTCCAGCAGGGCCTCCACGCTCCTGAGCAGCAGGATGTTGACGCCCAGGTAGAGCGGCAGCACGAAGGTGGCGAGCACGGCCGCCGAGGCGATGGTCACGTTCACCCCCGGGTGGGGGACGCCCGCGCGGGGGTGCTGCTGCGGCGGCGGCGGCGACTCCCCCACGATGAACAGGAGAGGCGGCTCCTCGCAGGCCGGCGCCAGAAGGTGGTCGTCGGGGTGTTGAGGCCCGGTGAGGGCGGAGGCGGGGGTGTTGCGGCCGTGCAGGCGGGAGGAGAGGAGGAGCAGCAGCAGCAGGTAGAGGAAGGCCACGCCCCAGCAGGGGTGCACGGCGCTGGGGACGGGGCTGAGCAGGTTGGGCAGACACCTCAGCAAGGAGCCGCCGGCCCGCAAGCACGCCGTCTGCTTGGCCTCCTCCAGCCGGCAGCGACACTGCACGCTGAGCGCCACCGCCACCCACAACGCCAGGCAGCACACGTAGCTGGTGGCCCGGGACCGCCAGCCCTCCGCCTCCCGGGCCCCGTCCTCGCCGGCCTCCCCGGGGGTGGCCTCGCTCGGAGGAGGGGGGGCGGGCCGCAGGAGTCTGACCAGGGTCTCCACGGTGAGGAGGGGCGTGGTCAGCAGCATGACGGCGCCGTAGGTGTGACTGAGGAAGAGCAGGAAGCGCAGGGCGATGATGTCGGGCGGGAGGCTCATCTCCGTCAGCCAGGACGAGAAGAGGCTCAGGAAGCTCACGAAGACTGCAGACAACACACAAGCGGACTTTTAGCCAGGACTCCAGTCCGAACTATTTCCGCCGACACAACAATTTAAGCACTGATTGAAAATTTAACACTGAAGACTATTTAGTTTTCATTTAACCCATCCATACAGTTATTATGGGGTATTGTGTGTAGAATTTTGAGGACAAATGTGTTGTTGTTTTTTTCATTTTGGAATGAGGCTTGAAAATCCATCCATCCATTTTCTACCGTTTGGGTAGAAAACTTTGGTTGACTTAACCCTCAACCCAAACTAACATTTTAAACTAGTTTTCATGAACTTGACATTGGTTTCATAGACATTGCAGACAATTTAGTTTGTATTTAACCTTTGTAGACTTTGAAAACAAGCTAGTAGTTGAAAAACTTGACAAGTTTTGTAAAGATCAAAGCCAATACTGACCCAAGAGTGAATCAAACCATTTGTTGACAATGAAGACTTTGATGTTTTGTAAACATTGAAAACCACTTAGTCTTCATCTAACCTAACAACTATTTATGTTATTTGTGAAGACAATTTAGTCCCACATTAACCAAACATGCATAAAATTGACAACATTGATGACAAATTTGTCTTCAAAGAATTGATTTTTGCAACATTGAACACCATTTAGTTGTTTTGTAAACATTGAAAACTAGTTTTGATTCAAAACTGACAAACGCTGAAGAACTTTGGGTTGAGGGTTAAGTCAACCGAACAAACATTTTAAAATTAGTCTTCATGAACTTGATATTGGTTTTGTGGACATTACAGACAATTTAGTTTGTATTTAACCTTTGTAGACTTTGATAACAAGCTAGTAGTGGAAAAACTTGACAAGTTTTGAAAAGATCAAAGCCAATACTGACGCTAGAGTGAATCAAACCATTTTCTATGGACAATGAAGACAGTTTGTTACTTTGATGTTTTGTAAACATTGGAAACCACTTAGTCTTCATCAAAACTAACAACTATTTATGTCATTAGTGAAGACATTTTAGTCCCACATTAACCAAAAATACATAAAATGGACAACATTGATGACATGTGTCTTCAAAGAATTGATTTTTGCAACATTGAACACCATTTAGTTGTTTGTAAACATCGAAAACTAGTTTTGATTCAAAACTGACAAACGCTAAAGAACTTTGGGTTGAGGATTGAGTCAACCGAACAAACATTTTAAACTAGTCTTCATGAACTTGACATTGGTTTTGTAGACATTGCAGACAATTTAGTTTGTATTTAACCTTTGTAGACTTTGATAACAAGCTAGTAGTTGAAAAACTTGACAAGTTTTGTAAAGATCAAAGCCAATACTGACCCAAGAGTGAATCAAACCATTTTCTGTTGACAATGAAGACAGTTTGTTACTTTGATGTTTTGTAAACATTGAAAACCACTTAGTCTTCATCAAACCTAACAACTATTTGTCATTAGTGAAGACAATTTAGTCTTACATTAACCAAACATGCATAAAATTGACAACATTGATGACAAATTTGTCTTCAAAGAATTGATTTTACCATTTAGTCGTTTTGTAAACATTGAAAACTAGTGTTGATTCAAAACTGACAAACGCTAAAGAACTTTGGGTTCAGGATTGAGTCAACCAAACTAGCATTTTAAAGTAGTCTTCATGAACTACTGGTTTTGTAGACATTGCAGACAATTTAGTTTGTATTTAACCTTTGTAGACTTTGATAACAAGCTAGTAGTTGAAAAACTTGACAAGTTTTGTAAAGATCAAAGCTAATACTGAATGAATGAAAAAACATTTTCTGTGGCCATTGAAGACAGTTTGTTACTTTGATGTTTTGTAAACATTGAAAACCACTTAGTCTTCATCAAAACTAACAACTATTTATGTCATTAGTGAAGACATTTTAGTCCCACATTAACCAAAAATACATAAAATTGCCAACATTGATGACATTTGTCTTCAAAGAATTGATTTTTGCAACATTGAACACCATTTAGTTGTTTTGTAAACATTGAAAACTAGTTTTGATTCAAAACTGACAAACGCTAAAGAACTGTGGGTTGAAGACTGAGTCAACCAAAAACATTTTAAAGTAGTCTTCATGAACTTGATATTGGTTTTGTAGACATTGCAGACAATTTAGTTTGTATTTAACCTTTGTAGACTTTGATAACAAGCTAGTAGTTGAAAAACTTGACAAGTTTTGTAAAGATCAAAGCCAATACGGACGCTAGAATGAATCAAACCATTTTCTGTGGACATTGAAGATAGTTTGTTACTTTGATGTTTTGTAAACATTGGAAACCACTTAGTCTTCATCAAACCTAACAACTATTTGTCATTAGTGAAGACATTTTAGTCTTACATTAACCTTAATGAATAAAATTGCCAACATTGATGACAAATTTGTCTTCATAGAATTGATTTTACCATTTAGTCCATTTGTAAACATTGAAAACTAGTGTTGATTCAAAACTGACCAACGCTGAAGAACTTTGGGTTGAGGATTGAGTCAACCAAACAAACATTTTAAACCAGACTTCATAAAGTTGACATTGGTTTTGTAGACATTGCAGACAATTTACTTTGTATTTAACCTTTGTAGTCTTTTAAAACAAGCTAGTAGTTGAAAAACTTGACAAGTTTTGTAAAGATCAAAGCCAATACTAAATGAATGAAAAAACATTTTCTGTGGACATTGAAGAAAGTTTGTTACTTTGATGTTTTGTAAACATTGAAAACCACTTAGTCTTCATCAAACCTAACAACTATTTATGTCATTAGTGAAGACAATTTAGTCTTACATTAACCAAACATGCATAAAATTGACAACATTGATGACAAATTTGTCTTCAAAGAATTGATTTTACCATTTAGTCGTTTTGTAAACATCGAAAACTAGTTTTGATTCAAAACTGACAAACCCTAAAGAACTTTGGGTTGAGGCTTGAGTCAACCAAAAACATTTTAAAGTAGTCTTCATGAACTTGATATTGGTTTTGTAGACATTGCAGACAATTTAGTTTGTATTTAACCTTTGTAGACTTTGAAAACAAGCTAGTAGTTGAACAACTTGACAAGTCTTGTAAAGATCAAAGCCAATACTGACGCTAGAGGGAATCACAATGGACATTGAAGACAGTTTGTTACTTTGACGTTTTGTAAACATTGAAAACAACTTAGTCTTATGTTTTGATTAAGGGAGATTAAGGATGAAGTCAACCGAACAAACATTGCAAACAATGTAGTCTTCATGAACTTGATATTGGTTTTGTAGACATTGAAGACGATTTAGTTTGCACTTAACCTTTGAATATATTGAAGATATAATGAATACATTGCACATATGAGTCTTGTTCACGAGTGGGGCAAGAGTGGATCGTGAGATCGACAGGCGAATCGGTGCGGCGTTTTCGGTAATGCGGACGCTGTATCGATTCGTTGTGGTGAAGAAGGAGCTGAGCCGGAAGGCAAAGCTCTCAATTTACCGGTCGATCTACGTTCCCATCCTCACCTATGGTCATGAGCTTTGGGTTATGACCGAAAGGACAAGATCACGGGTACAAGCGGCTGAAATGAGTTTCCTCTGCCGGGTGGCGGGGGAAAAGGCCCACCAAAATGGGGAGAGAAATTTCGGAAAAAGTCCGAAAAAGCTGGAAAATCACACCCAGGATGGAGTCCCACAAGTCCCACCTCGGCATGTCCAAAACGCACCCAGCAGACGCCCGCCAAAAGGGGTGGACTTTTGCTCACTTCCCCACCTCCCTGGTGACTTTGCAGGGGTGCGTTTTGGACATGTTGGGCATGCCTGGACTCAGGAGGCACACGGCGGGACTTGTGGGACTCCATTTTGAACGTTTTGCGGACTTTTGCTCACTTTCCCCTCTCCCTTAGAGATAGGGTGAGAAGCTCTGTCATCCGGGAGGAACTCAAAGTAAAGCTGCTGCTCCTCCACATGGAGAGGAGCCAGATGAGGTGGTTCGGGAATCTGGTCAGGATGCCACCCCGAACCCTAGGGAGGTGTTTGGGGCACATCCGACCGACAGGAGGCCAAGGGGAAGACCCAGGACACGTTGGGAAGACTGTGGCTGGCATGGGAACGCCTCGGGATCCCCTCAAGAGGAGCTGGACGAAGTGGCTGGGGAGAGGGTAGTCTGGGCTTCACTGCTTAGGCTGCTGCCCCTGCGACCTGACCTCGGATAAGCGGAAGAAAATGGATGGGTGGATGAATACCGTAATTCCTTGAATTGCCACCGGGTATATAGTATGCGGGTCAAACTCGCTGCGCAAAATAATTAGCGCATGCTTAGTATAATCGCCGGGTCAAACTCGTGACGTCACGAGTGACACTTCCCCTGTCATCATTTTCAAAATGGAGGAGGCTGATTTCAATACCGGCAATTTTAAATCGCATAAAGGGAAGAAGATTAAGAGCTATTCAGTAGGATTTAAGGTCCAAGCTATTGAAGACAGTAAGCAGCTATGTTTTATTAATATACCCTTAGAGAGGCGAGGAAGCGGCAACGGCGAGCGAGCGGAGAGGAGGAGCGGGAGAGCGACCTCGACTAAGGTTTTATTGAAAAATAAACAAAGTCAAACTGCTCAAGCTGTGTCCTTCCTTGGTGGTCCTTGGAACCTGCAAGACGACGGCTTGAGACCGTCACAATAACGTAGCTGCGTGTGTCAAATATGAGTCATTAAATGACTCCCGCCTCCTGGTGGTAGAGGGCGCTGGTGATCCTTCTATGGCGTCACATTAGTGCCAAAAATCCAAGCGCATAAAAACTGTTATCGCGTGCTGATTCTCCACTTCGCGCGCGTGCGCGACACCCTTTTGTGCGCGTGTGCTGCCTTAGCGCGCGCGGTGCCATTTTGCGGGCGCGCGGTACCTATATGTGCGCGCTCCGTCTCGGTCTGGCATCTCTCCTCGTGCTCTCATGTTTGTTTTGGCACTTTGGGGGCGGGAATGGTTGGACAGCCCCTTCTTTCTGTTTGGCTTTGAGCGCTGTCAGTCAATGGCAACGTGGCGGCCATCTTACCTCAGGTAGCTGGCCACGCCCAGTACATAGTTGTCAAGGAACATGTACTATTTAAATAACAATAACTTGCTCAATTTTCAACTCATTTCCAAATGGTTTGATGTTATAAATGTCAGGTTTTCATGGGGCTATCATGGCTGAACAAGTAAGCCTTACACTATTATCTCTCAGATTTAATTTGCCTAATGTATGGAGCTAGCTTTTTTTGTTTGTTTTTTTTAAATACATATTTTTAACTCTGCCATCTGTACTGATCTGGGCTGATATCTAATTTTCCATAGTTTGAGTTGTTTGCAGAAGCGTAAATACTTTTTATAGTAATATTAAAACTATATTCATTAATTGTAGTGATAACCTGTCATTCATTATTCTACTAAAATAGTAATTGCAATCATAACAGCAACAATTAAACCCATATGCTAATCATGTGGTCCTGATATGAAGTACGCATAGATAAGTGGGTTCGGGTAGACTCTGGTGTAAACTTAAAGTAGATATAGGAAAGAAAATTAATAGTCCCCCATTGTGGCATATATTCAATATTTAAATATACAAATATTAGATAAATAAAAATATTTTTTTAAACAGACAAGAGAGGGAAGAAAAAATATTTGAAAATATAATTTCCATTATTGACTGACATCTGTGGACTGGTTGTATGTGTATGAAAAGAGAGATATTGATCTTGACACTTCATTAACTATGTGATGTTCTCTCAACAGATGAGACATTACCTTCTTCAAAGACTTTTAGATAAAATTCAATTGGCATTTTCCATAACTCCACCAAATTTGGACTTTTTAGAATTTGTTTGTCGACAAGAGCTGCATTATTTTGATACATTTGACGATGACCCGCCCTGCTATACTTCTGATTGGCCCTGAGCGATTTTCGCCTGACCAATCAGAAAGGAGGGACTGTGTAAGAATAACCGCCCACAAAGTGCCAAAACGAAGACGGCGCGCGCGCACATAGGCACCGCGCGCGCGCAAATAGGCGCCGCACGCGCGCACAAAGACACCTCGCGCACGCAAAAAAGGCGCCGCGCGCGCACGAAGTGGAGAATCAGCGCGCGAAAACAGTTTTTATGCGCTTGGATTTTTGGCACTAATGTGACGCCATATCCTTCTTGCTACTACTCGGTTGCAGAAGAAGTGACAATGAGTGACGTGATACGTGCTGGGATGGAAATGACGCACGACGGACCTTTTAGGATGTAACACTCCTATTCTGGCTATGTAAACAACCGGGCTGAAATAAAGCATGTTCCAGTCCTAAATACCCAGTGTATTATTTATACAATAACCCTTCATGGTGGCAGCGGTGGGATAAAGAGATCACCCACAGAGCAGAAAAGGAGGGGGAGTTGTCCGAGGATAATTCTGTCGGCGCCCGCACTTGAGGAGCCCAGCTAACTGATAGCAGCGGTCTGATAGCAGTTTTCTAAACTGGACTTTCAATCGAAGCAGGAGGTAATAAAGTAAGATCTCCATCGAGACAGAGACTTTTAAAACTGAAGAAAGATAAGGAAGACTTCTATAAACAAGTTATTGACGCTTTTGATCAGAAGGAGTTGGCATGGACTTCATTTATAAGTAAAGGTAAGACCATAATAACGTTTTTTTTAATTAAATGTGCTTTTTATGATGGTATCCTTACATCACACTCAAATTTTCACTGCATGCCTTTGGTAAGCGCCGGAGTGAGAAGAGGTTTTTAAAATAATTAGCGCATGCTTACTTTTACTGCATGCATAAGGAAAGACCATAATAATGTTTTTCTTTTGTTAAATGTGCTTTTCATGATGGTATCCTTACATCACACTCAAATTTTTACTGCATGCTTTTGGTAAGCGCCGGAGTGAGAAGAGGTTTTGAATTAATTAGCAATTCAAGGAAATACAGTATATTGAAGACAAGCTAGTAAAAGCCAATACTGACGCTAGGGTGAATCAAATCAATGAATACGTTAATATTAATTAATTTGATGTTTTGTAAACATTGAGAACTAACAAGTCTTCATCAAACCTAACATGCACCAACATTTACGACAATTCAGTCTTCAACGAACGTGTTTTTTGCGACATTGAGTCGTTTTAGACACATGGAAAACCAGTTAGTATTCCACAACGCAGACATTTGTTTTGTAAACGCTGAAGAACGTGGGCGAGATTGGTCAACGAAACCCAACAACATTGGAGGGTTTAAAGACCTACTGAAACCCACTACTACCCACCACGCAGTCTGATAGATTATATATCAATGATGAAATATTAACATTGCAACACATGCCAATACAGCCTTTTTAGTTTACTAAATTGCAATTTTAAATTTCCCGGAAGTTTCGCCTTGAAAACGTCGTGTAATGATGACGTGTGCGCAAGACGTCACGGGTTTTTAGGAAGTATGAGCGCTGCACACACACACAGCTAAAAGTTGTCTGCGTTAACCGCATAATTACACAGTATTTTGGAGATCTGTGTTGCTGAATCTTTTGCAATTTGTTCAATTAATATTGGAGAAGTCACAGTAGAAAGATGGAGTTGGGAAGCTTTAGCCTTTAGCCACACAAACACATGGTGATTCCTTGTTTAAAATTCCTGGAGGTGAAACTTTACTATGGATCAGAGCGCGGTCAAGCCAACATGGATCTCGACCGAATGTCAACCAGTAGGTTTCGGTGAGAAAATTGTGGTTAAAAATTCGCTTCTTACCGGAGAAAAGCTGAGCTTGTGCCGTCCATAAAGCTGCCGTCGACTTCCCTGAGACGCTGGCGTCAAGACACCCGTGGACACACCCTTCCGACTATCAGGTACTATTTAACTCACTAAAACACTAGCAACACAATAGAAAGATAAGGGATTTCCCAGAATTATCCTAGTAAATGTGTCTAAAAACATCGGAATCCGTCCCAATGCAATCGCAATATTTAGATTTAATTTTTTTCTCTAGTCCGTCGCTATCGATATCCTCAAACACAAATCTTTCATCCTCGCTCAAATTAATGGGGAAATTGTCGTTTTCTCGGTCCGAATAGCACTTTTTGTTGGAGGCTCCCATTAAAAACAACGTAAATGTATGAGGAGCCCCCACACTTGCGACGTCATCGTCTGCGACTTCCGGTAGAGCAGGGGTGTCAAACTCAAATACAGAGTGGGCCAACATTTTAAACTGAACAAAGCCGCGGGCCAAGGTTGAACAAATTAACCTTTTAATAGGGACCCACACAAGTTTTGCATTGAATATTAAACAAGCGAGACTTATATAACTTTATAGTGACATGCAAAATCGAGTTTCAAATAATACGAATAATTTAAAAACAGCAATGGCATATCAAATCAAATTTAAATACAAAGTGAATGCCTCTTTTCTATTTGCAGCCTTCTCAAGTAAATATCAAAATAAACTTTTGCAACAGGCTAATAATACATTTTTATATTGTAGCGTCCAGGAAGAGGTAATGCTGCAAGGGGTTTTGTGTATATGTTCTGTTGTGTTTATGTTGTGCTACAGTGCGGATGTTCTCCCGAAATTTGCTTGTCATTCTCGTTTGGTGTTGGTTCACAGCGTGGCGCATATTTGTAACAGTCTTAAAGGGGAACATTATCACCATACCTATGCAAGCGTCAATATATACCTTGATGTTGCAGAAAAAAGACCATGTATTTTTTTAACCGATTCCCGAACTCTAAATGGGTGAATTTTGGCAAATTAAACGCCTTTCTGTTTATCGGTCTTTTAGCGATGATGTCAGAACGTGACGTCACCGAGGTAACACACCCGACATTTTCATTTTCAACACATTACAAACACCGGGTCTCAGCTTTAATCGCTTAAGCCGCTGAAATTAGAGTCTGAATCCGAGCTAATGATTACAAATGTAATCTTGCTGTGGTAACCGCCATATTGTTTGTATTGGCAGCCCTGTATGACGTCACAGGGAAATGGATAGTGTTTTCGAAGATCGCGAAAATAAGGCACTTTAAAGCTTTATTTAGGGATATTCCGGGACCGGGGGGGGGGGCGGGGGTGGGGGGGGGGTTAGCGGTGAATGCGGTGTTACAGTGACACCGCCGCTGTATAATACCGGCGGGCCAGCTCTAATGTTAATTTGATATTGCCTCAAGGGCCAAATGAAAATAGAAGGCAGGCCTTATATTTTTTTGACACCCATGCGGTAGAGGCAGGGCTTTTCTCTTAGCACCAAAAGCTGCGAACTTTATCGTGGATGTTCTCTACTAAATCCTTTCAGCAAAAATATGGCGATATCGCCAAATGATCAAGTATGACACATAGAATGGACCTGCCATCCCCGTTTAAATAAGAAAATCTCGTTTCAGTAGGCCTTTAATGATCGTCAAATAGACAATCAAGACTTTGACAAGAAGACAGACTGAAATGAAGCTCGTCATTCAAAATGGCTGCAAAACAACAACAACAACACAACGACAACACCGTAACTTGTTGCCGCTCACCTGTGACCATGAAGTCGGTGAAGAAGAGGATGCAGCAGCCGCAGAAGCCGATGGGACTGCGGGAGGTGGCCAGCGAGGGCAGGAAGAGGAGACTGCACACTAGCTTGAAGACGCACAGCATCGACACGCCATCCAGCACGCCGTCCATGGCTGCGAGTACACGCACACACACACACACACACACACACACACACACACACACTGCCATCTGAAAACAGGTTTTCCACTTTGGCCTCAAGGTGTGGGAGTTGAGGAATGTCAGACGCTCATTGAACTAATCATTTTGTTTTTTGAGCACTTGTTGCATTCCCTTATCTGGCGGATCAATACCTCCAAAAAGTGGTGAACTCTGGACCCTCAACACAACTTTGGAGCTTCACGTGCACACAAAAAAAGCATCAGCTGTTGTGACATGAGTTAATTAATCCCACAAAACAAAATCCTTACCTGTGTAGCCTTCAGAGCCGCATGACACTTGTTGGATCTCCTCAACACCTTCAAACACTCTTCACCTTCCCCCCCTTTAAGCTCCGCCCCCTGTTTGCTCCCACTAATAACCTCCCCCCCCTCCTCCTTTCTTCTGCAGCCCGGCCAGGAGGGCGTGGCGCCGTGTGCGCTCAGAACCAGTCCAACTAGCGGCTGAGGCGCTCGTGCGGCTGTCAAGACAAACAATTCACTTGTCCAGGCAAGTTGGCGCCAAAAAAAAAAAACTGGGGGGGTCATTGTTCGCAACGTGTCATAGCAACCCCGGTTTTGTGTCTGTCATCAGGACTATTTGATTGGCTACCAGGGTCTGGAGGCGGTATTGTTTTAAGGATCTCTTTGCGGAACTACAAATTTGATAATCGCCTGCCTTCCCTATTATTTTGTCCCTGTTGTTGTGTTTTGTGCTGCCTTCCTTGGCGGGGGATGGCCTAATTGGACACATCCATCCATTTTGTACCGCTTATTCCCCCCTATCTCAGCTAGAATCGGGCGGAAGGTGGGGATCATCATCAGCGGTCACTCAAAGCGAGTATGGCGATCCTCCTGGTAGTGAGGGGGGGTGATTGATTAATTGAATTGATTGAAACTTTTATTAGTAGATTGCACAGTTCAGTACATATTCCGTACAATTGACCACTAAATGGTAACACCCGAATAAGTTTTTCAACTTTTTTAAGTTCGGGTCCACATTAATCAATTCATGGTACAAAGACAGTTTGTTGCTTTGATGTTTTGTAAATATTGAAACCACTTAGTCTTCATCAAAACTAACAACTATTGATGTCATTTATGTAAAAGACAATTTAGTCTTACATTAACCAAACATGCATAAAATTGCCAACATTGACAAAAAATTAGTCTTCAATTAATTGATTTTTGCAACATTGAACACCATTTAGTTGTTTTGTAAACATCGAAAACTAGTTTTGATTCAAAACTGACAAACCCTAAAGAACTTTGGGTTGAGGATTGAGTCAACCGAACAAACATTTTAAATTAGACTTCATAAAGTTGACATTGGTTTTGTCGACATTGCAGACAATTTAGTTTGTATTTAATTTTTGTAGACTTTGAAAACAAGCTAGTAGTTGAAAAACTTGACAAGTTTTGCAAAGATCAAAGCCAAGTTTGACCCAAGAGTGAATCAAACCATTTATTGTGGACAATAAAGACAGTTTGTTACTTTGATGTTTTGTAAACATTGAAAACCACTTAGTCTTCATCAAACCTAACAACTATTTATGTCATTAGTGAAGACAATTTAGTCTTACATTAACCAAACGTGAATTAATGGCCTACGGAAATAAGATTTTCTTATTTAAACGGGAATAGCAGGTCCATTCTATGTGTCATACTTGATCATTTGGCGATATTGCCATATTTTTGCTGAAAGGATTCAGTAGAGAACATCGACGATAAAGTTTGCAACTTTTGGTCGCTAATAGAAAAGCCCTGCCTTTACCGGAAGTAGCAGACGATGACGTCACAAGTGTGAGGGCTCCTCACATCCTCACATTGTTTTTAATGGGAGCCACCAGCAGTAAGAGCAATTCGGACCGAGAAAGCGACAATTTCCCCATTAATTTGAGCGAGGATGAAAGATTTGTGAATTAGGATATTGATAGTGAAGGACTAGAAAAAAAAAAAGTGACGGCTCCGGGCGGCTGCAGTGTGAGCGTTTCAGATGTAATTAGACACATTTACTAGGATAATTCTGGAGGATCCATCATCTGCTTATTGTTTTGATAGTGGTTTAGTGAGATTGTAAAGACATACCTCAAGGTCGGATGGCTGCGGTGAACATGTGGGGTCTCAGAGGGAAGCCGAGGAGCCAAGCTTTTTTGACAGCTGCTTCAGGACGACGAATAATCCAATGATGTCTCCGGTAAGATATATATCACAAATATTCCATTGACGTAGAGAAAACATGTTCGCTTGACCGCTCTGCTTCACAACAAACAAAGAAACACCGGCTGTGTCTCGGTGCAAAAGACAGCTCTCCCGTCCAAAGGCAAAACCTAGTAACTCACTTCTGGCTGATTTTGAGAAAACAAAGGAAAACCAATCTGTCTTGATGCTGTCTTACAAAGATCTACAAAGTTATCAAACGTATAGATGTTTTCTTGAGCTTTCATTTTCTTGCCGATTGAGCCATGGATTGAATCTGCTGTCATGAACGTGTGCCCTTTCTCCAGATATGTTTTTCACAATCTCGGGTGGGCCCCATTCTGCGTTTGCACATTGGGCAAGAGCCGTGTACAGCGTCCAGTTTTTATTTGGACCTCCACAGTTATCTGCCCAAAAGAGTATGCAAGGGGAAGAATCAAGAACAATACATTTAATGAAGGTGCTTGCAACGTCCTGGGCCAATCTTCCAAATATCCCCTCGTGCCATAATTGTTACGCTTGTGTGGCATTGTAATGCCGGATTCGGTCCTCCGTGGATGCGTCAGCAAGAACACAGCAAAAATGTAAGAACTAAGGGATTTATTAAACAAAAGGAGCTATGATCAAAAACACTGATACAAATAGAAAAGGCAAATAAAAGCGCTAGCATGGAAAGCTAGGACAAACAAACCGAAGCACAAAGGCACACAAAAGGAAACACAAAACAACTAGCGTGAAAGCTAGGAATAAAATAAAGCTTAGCGTGAGAGCTAGCGAAAAACGAGAGTGAGAGACAAGTCATAAACAGATGTATGTGAACAAACTAAGATCCGACAATCAGTGAACAGAACACGCTGGCTTATAAACAGGTGGTGATTAGTAAAGACAGGTGTGCTGGAAAAGAGAGTAGCAGCTGAAACTAATGAGTGACCATGGAAACGAACAAAACAGGAACTAAGTATGTCAAACCGCAGAGTGATATAAAAATGGAACAAAAATAACAATATGGTGATGATCAGACCATCGGATCACAACAATAATATCACATAATCAGGTCGACCGTCGGCCCCCATTCGTGCAAATGTCTCATTAAAGACAATAAGGCGACTGACAAAGAAGCTCCGATTGGTCCCTTAAGATACTAGGTTTTTCTGTTGTATCTACGCGGTTATGTGGTAGTTGCTAGGTCCTGCCATGTGCGTAACAGCTTACTTACGGAACAAATTACAATATCGCATACACTAATGTAAAGCATATCCCCTAGGAACTCCAAAATTATTATCAGCTCAGTTTTGACCAAAATTGAGTTACTGGGTTTTGCCTTTGGACGGGAGAGCTGCAATCCACCGCTTTTTACCAACAGCATTGTTCTTTATAGTCTCCATTATTAAATGAACAAATTGCAAAAGATTCAGCAACACAGATGTCCGAAATACTGTGTAATTATGCGATTAAAGCAGACGACTTTTAGCCGCTAGTGGTGCAGCGCTAATATTTCCTGACAGTCCGTGACATCACGCGCACGCGTCATCATTACGCGACATTTTCAACAAGAAACTTCGCGGGAAATTTAAAGGCCGTATTGGCATGTGTTGCAATGTTAATATTTCATCATTGATATATAAACTATCAGACTGCGTGTAGTGGGTTTCAGTAGGCCTTTAATTGCGAAATATATACTATTAGCATAATGCAGTCATCACACAAGTTAATCATCAGAGTATATACATGGAATTATTTACGTTATTTACAATCCGGGGGGTTAGGTTTGGTTGAAATCAGCACTTACCATGAATTGATTTATGTTAACCCTAACTTAAACAAGTTGAAAAACTTATTGGGGTGTTACCATTTAGTGGTCAATTGTACGGAATATGTACTGTACTGTGCAATCTACTAATAAAAGTATCAATCAATCAATCAAAAAACTTCAGTCATCAACAATTATATCATCTGAGAAATGGACATTGAAACAGTATAGGTCTGACTTGGTAGGATATGTACAGCAAGCAGTGAACATAGTGAGTTCAGAAAGCATAAGAACAAGTATATACATTTGGTTATTTACATTTGATTATTTACTATCCGGGGAGGTGGGATGTGGAAGAGGGATGGTGTTAATTTAGGGTTTTAGTTGCCTGGAGGTATTCTTTTAGTGCAGTTTCGAAGGAGGATAGAGATGTACTTACTTTTACACCTGTTGGGAGTGCATTCAACATTGATGTGGCATAGAAAGAGAATGAGTTAAGACCTTTGTTAGATCGGAATCTGGGTTTAACGTGGTTTGTGGAGCTCCCCCTGGTGTTGTGGTTATGGCGGTAGGAAGTAGTTTGACATGTACTTCGGTATTAGGGAGGTGTAGCGGATTTTATAGACCAGGCTCAATGCAAGTTTTACTCTGTCCTCCACTCTGAGCCAGCCCACTTTGGAGAAGTGGGTCGGAGTGAGGTGTGATCTGGGGTGGAGGTCTAGAAGTAAACTGACTAGCTTGTTCTGGGATGTTTGGAGTCTAGATTTGAGGGTTTTGTAGGTGCTGGGGTACCAGGAGGTGCAAGCGTAATCGAAAAAGAGTTCAGCGCTTAGCAATACTGCTACATGATGTGTTTCACTAAAGCCGGACCTGTTTAGCACACAGCTTTTAAAACTTGGAGCTCATCCGCCATATATTCAGACTCAAAAATATAAGGTTCTGGATCATCATTTGTCTTTCTTGGGTGTCATGAAGTCTGCATGATTAGTAGTGTGGAATGAGGTGCTTTTGTTGACCAGAGAGGAGATTCTGTAGAGAAATCTTGTTCGTTGGTTGACCTTTTTAAATACCTTGGTTGCCATTTTCTCACAGGAAAGATTGGCCTCTAGAATGGAACGTAGGTAAGTGATCTCATCTTTCCTGGTGATAACAATGTCACCCACTTTTATAGTGAAGTCACTGACTTTCTTAAGTTTGATGTGGGACCCAATTAGGATGGAATCTGTTTTTTTACCCAAGTGTTTGGAAACTTTATTGTCAGCGAGCCAGGTGCAAATACAATGGAGTTCAGCACTGAGGATTTTTTTTCCACCTGTGACTTGTCCTTGCCGGATACCAGCAGGGCCGAGTCATCCGCAAACAGGAACAATTCACAGTGGCATGCTGATGACATGTTATTTACGTATATTAGGAACAGTAAAGGTCCTAGTATACTGCCTTGGGGGACTCCACAGCTTATTGGTGTACCCTGCCTTCCAGTCCTGGGCATGGCGTTAAAGTGCATCCGGCAGTGGAGGCTCCTCTATGGGGTCTTGGGGCACTAGGAGGTTAACCCCTTTACTACTGTTACCCCAGGTGGCCCTTGGCAAAGGCCTAGTACCTGACTGCCCCCTAGCAAGGGATACGGTGAAGACCTCAACTGCGGAGTAGGGGGAATACGGTAGATGTAAGAACCACCACAACGGCTGCGATGGCGGAGGAAGGCTGCAGCAGAAAAAGGTCCCCAGTTGTCTTGGACTCCATGCCATTGGACCCTGACCCGATCCTGTCAAGGATGGTGTTGGTACTGCCTGTGCACAGGTCTCCCCACGTAAAACAAAGTCACACCTCTACCAGGAGGATCGTCACGCTCGCTTGAGTGACCGCCGATGGGTATCTTCTGATGGCTACTGCACTGTGTGTGGACTTCGATAAAACTGTTGCACTTAATATACAGTACGTCTGCACTTTAAATTAAGCTGCTAAGACTCTGTAAATACTGCCCACTGTGTTACGCTGCAAGCACAGTCTGTTTCTCCCTCTTCTGCGGGAGCACTCAGCAGCTCCACTCTGAGCGCATCCAGACCGCGCCCACACGCCGCCGCAGACAATCTTCAATCAGAACACCTGGAGTGAATACAGACGACAGGATAAAGAGTCTTGCCGCTGATGACTCCTCGTCGTAACATAGCCCTGCTCGCATCCCTGTCTCAGCTCCCGCTGCCATATCCCCTGAAGACACTGATTGCCCTCCGGATTCCCCGACACACTGATCTGGACTTCGGACGCCCTCTACTGCACTACGACCCCGCTTGGACCCCAGATTTCTTTGCCTTTTCCCCCTCTGTATTTGGACGCCACCATTCAACACGCATGACAACACTCCTTACAGTATCTTCAGATGTTAATACCAGCACATAGTTCACACTCAAACACCTAGTAGCATACACACCCTACGTATCCATTAATCACTCAAGAAATACATTGAGTTTGGACTTCCGCTGCTGTACCGTCTCCTTCCCCCGTCTTAGACTTAACACACTGATTCGTAATTCACATACCCTTTATGTATTGTGCTTGTATTGTAAATTGTTTATCATTATGTCATTTTAATATTGTTGTGTATTTTCAATCCAGTGTAATTTTATTGTGGATGTTAAGAAGCACCATAAAAGGATGGACATTAGCATGGTGCTAAATCTGGTGCAGCCATCCTCTTAATGTAACTGCAAATAAATAAATACAAACAATATATTTTATGGTGTTCATTTGAGCCCCCGTCACCTTTTGTCGGGATTATTATCATTACTAAAGTACTGCATTTATTGCTACCTTGCCTCACCTCTCTGCATCCAAGGATCTTTTGACTGAGCCGTGAAAGAATTCCTTCAGTTTCTTAAAGGAGACTCGCGTTTGATCGCCTATTAATTCAGTGAGAAATGTCAATATTAATTTACTAATCATAAGAAAAACAATCGTATGTCTCTTCTGCGTGCACATACTGTCCATAGGATGGGTAAATGACGGTGTCCAGATCCGATATTCTTATCAGTCCAACAAGTATCGGATGATATCAGTTTATCTAACATCTCCAAAATAAGCTCTGATACATGATTTGGTTTGTGGCCCTATTGTATTCTTTATTATTATTATGACTGTGTGTGATTGGTTAATCATTTTAATTAATTATTCATCTAAACAGAAAGATATAAAGTCGGCATCGCAGTGAGAGCAGACATTGTACAGGAAGTTATTGTTTTATGTTCATAGTTTGTATTTCTTGTTTAGCGCTTAGCAATACTGCTGCATGATGTGTTCCACTAAAGCCAGACCTCTTTAGCACACACTGCGATGAGGTGACGACTTGTCCAGGGTGTACTCCGCCTTCTGCCCAATTGTAGCTGAGATAGGCGCCAGCGCCCCCCGCGACCCCAAAAGGGAATAAGCGGTAGAAAATGGATGGATGGATGTTTAGCACACAGCTTTTAAAACTTGGAACTCATCCTCCATATCTTCAGACTCAAAAATATAAGTTTCTAGATCATCATTTGTCCCAAAGTAGTCTTTCTTGGGTGTGATGAAGTCTGCATGATTAGTAGAGTTGCAAGGAAAAGCGAATGTTATGAAATTAATACGCCACCGTAGGCTTTAAATGAACAAAATACGTAAATATTACGCTATTAACGTGCCTACTACTGTTTTAAATATTTACTGACGGTGTGTATGAAAAAACATTTGATGATTTTGGATGTTTTTTTAGAGCGCAATATAGATAAAATTAAGCGACTATTATTACCTCTGTTTGCTGACTTTTGCTGAAGTTTATGATTGAGAATGTCTGAAAAAAGAAAAACGTGTTCTTGTCTGACGTAAGGATGGTGAACGATTGACAAATTCCCCCCAAAAAGTGGAGCTTCCAAGTGAAAAAAAACAGCACCAGAGGGAATAAACAGAAACGACAATGGAGGGAATCAACCATTGCCACGAAAAATAGTCCAAACGCTAATCAAATAATACCAACTTGTAGTCCAACGGGGACTAAGTCCAGAGAGAAAGACCAGCAATGGACAGGGGTGTGCAATCATATTACATACAGATAGTGTCATGAGATATAAATTTAATTATGAAGACTTAAAGGGAACTAAATGAGCTTGAATATAGCTACAAATGAGGCATAATGATGCAATATGTACATACAGCTAGCCTAATTAGCATGTTAGCATCGATTAGCTTGCAGTCATGCAGTGACCAAATATGTCTGATTAGCACTCCGTACAAGTCAATAACATCAACAAAACATTCATGCACAACATGAAAAGTTTGGTGGACAAAATGAGACTAAAAGAAGTGGCATAAAACACATCTTAGAAAGCCGGGGAAAGTTGTACATGTAAACAGACTACCATATTGCTACAATATAAAACAAACAAAGGAAAACAAATAAAAATAATAATAATATAAGTATATATATATATATATATATATATACACACATACATATAGGTCTACATATACGTATATATATATATATATATATATATATATATATATATATATATATATATATATATATATATATATTATATATAAGGGGTGTTGGAAAAAATCGATTCGAATATGAATCGAATCGAATGCGTTGTGCGATTAAGAATCAGTTCTCATTTTTTTTTAAATCGATTTTTAAATTTTTTTTTTTTTTTTTTTTTTTTTTATCAATCCATCAAAACACTACACAGCAATACCATAACAATGCAATCCAATTCCAAAACCAAACCTGACCCAGCAACACTCAGAACTGCATAAAACAGAGCAATTGAGAGGAGACACAAACACGACACAAAACAAACCAAAAGTATTGAAAAAAATGTAATATTATCAACAACAGTATCAATATTAGTTATAATTTCAGCATAGCTGTGATTAAAAATCCCTCATTGACATTATCATTAGACATTTATAAAAAAAAAAAAAAAAAGAAGAATAGTGTCACAGTGGCTTACACTTGCATCGCATCTCATAAGCTTGACAACACACTGTGTCCAATGTTTTCACAAAGATAAAATAAGTCATATTTTTGGTTCGTTTAATAGTTAAAACAAAATTACATTATTGCAATGAGTTGATAAAACATTGTCTTTTACAATTATAAAAGCTTTTTACAAAAATCTACCACTCTGCTAGCATTTCAGCAGACTGGGGTAGATCCTGCGGAAATCCTATGTATTGAATGAATACAGAATCATTTTGAATTGGAAAAATATCGTTTTTGAATCGAGAATCGAATCGAAAAAGTCGATATATTATCGAACCGTGACCCCAAGAATCGATATTGAATCGAATTGTGGGACACCCAAAGATTCACAGCCCTAATATATACATATATATATATATATATATATATATATATATATATATATATATATATATATATATATATATATATATATGTGTATATATATATGTGTATATATATATATATATATATATATATATATATACATGTATATATATATATATATATATATATATATATATATATATACAACACAAATATATACATACAGCCCGGCCCAAATTGTTTGAAACCCAATGCGGCCCTTGAGTCAAAAAGTTTGGGGACCCCTGCTCTAAATAGACCCCCTTTTTAGACCCAGTTGATCTGCCATTTCTTTTCTTTTCGTCCGGTGGCCATGGATGAAGTGCTGGCTGTCCAGAGTCGGGACCCAGGATGTATCGCTCGCCTGTGCATCAGTTGGGGACATCTCTGCGCTGCTGACCCGTCTCACTATGGACTGGACTCTCACTGTTATGTTGGTTCCACTATGGTCTGGACTTTCCATTGCTTTCAGTCTCCCTAGAAGGGTGGTGTTGCCCACATATGCGGTCCTCTCCAAGGTTTCTCATAGTCATTGTCACCGACGTCCCACTGGGGTGAGTTTTTCTTTGCCCTTATGTGGGCTCTGTACCGCGGATGTCGTTGTAGCTTGTGCAGCCCTTTGAGACACTTGTGACTTAGGGATATATAAATAAACATTGATTGATTGATTAATAGATTGATTGATTGAAAGTGGTACCAGATCTACCGCTCGAGCAATGTCAAAAGACAATTGTTGCGTTCCATTCCGTATAACATCTTTTGCCCGGACTGCCTTTTTTCAATAAAAGGACCACGATTATGGATGTCTCTACCCGACACTTTGAAAAGTATACCTGCACTTGTCACTTTCAAAAAATAAACAAAATTGTGGCTAGTTGAGAAACAATCGTGTTCCCATGTTTAGTTTTTACTCATTTGTACTAATTGTTTTTTTATATCTAGTCTGCACTTTGTATTAGTTTAACAAACCCCGTTTCCATTTGAGTTGGGAAATTATGTTAGATGCAAAAATAAATGGAATACAATAATTTGCACATCATTTTCAACCCATATTCCGTTGAATATGCTACAAAGACAACATATTTGATGTTCAAACTGATAAACATTTTTTTTTTGCAAATAATCATTAACTTTAGAATTTGATGCCAGCAACACGTAACAAAGAAGTTGGGAAAGGTGGCAGTAAATACTGATAAAGTTGAGTAATGCTCATCAAACACTTATATGGAACATCCCACAGGTGTGCAGGCTAATTGGGAACAGGTGGGTGCCATGATTGGGTATAAAAACAGCTTCCCAAAAAATGCACAAGAAAAGGATGGGGCGAGGTACACCCCTTTGTCCACAACTGTGTGAGCAAATAGTCAAACAATTTAAGAACAACGTTTCTCAAAGTGCAATTGCAAGAAATGTAGGGATTTCAACATCTACGCTCCATAATATCATCAAAAGGTTCTGAGAATCTGGAGAAATCACTCCATGCAAGCGGCATGGCCAGAAAAACAACATTGAATGACCGTGACCTTCGATCCCTCAGACGGCACTGTATCGAAAACCGACATCAATCTCTAAAGGATATCACCACATGGGCTCAGGAACACTTCAGAAAACCACTGTCACTTAATACAGTTCGTCACTACATCTGTAAGTGCAAGTTAAAGCTCTACTATGCAAATTATTATTATTATTAGTTTTCATCTAGTTTACAGTTTGTCTGTATTATTATTATCATCGACTCATCTTTGCCTTATTCTTTTTATTTTCGTATTTTAATGATGTTGTTGTTGTTGTTGGGGACAAGTGTTGTAAATTAGCTTTGGATAATGTATATTGGATAACTGTTTCAGATGTTTATGTTCCTGTATATGTCACTATTTCAAATAAACCTTTATACATATATAACAAACCGAAAATATTACAATAAAAATATGGATCCATGAAGGAGAGAAGAAAGGGAATGAATGTTTATAACTGAATACATTTACATATGCATAATTTTTTTTAATTTTTTATTAATTAAGTAACGTTTATGACAACCTTTTTTCCAAAACAATATAGAATGTCTGCAATGAGGTAGCGACTTGTCCAGGGTGTACCCCGCCTTCCGAAAATATTACAATAAAAATATGGATCCATGAAGGAGAGAAGAAAGGGAATTAATGTTTATAACTGAATACATTTACATATGCATAAACATTTTTTTTTTATTAATTAAGTAACGTTTATGACAACCTTTTTTCCAAAACAATATAGAATGTCTGCAATGAGATGGCGACTTGTCCAGGGTGTACCCCGCCTTCCGCCCGATTGTAGCTGAGATAGGCTGCAGCGACCCCAAAGGGAATAAGCCGTACAAAATGGATGGATGGATGGAAAGGACTACCATTAAGCATCCCAAAAATATTAACCGCTCTTAAAGGCCTACTGAAATGAGATTTTCTTATTCAAACGGGGATAGCAGGTCCATTCTATGTGTCATACTTGATCATTTCGCGATATCGCCATATTTTTGTAATGATATTTTTTACTTTGGCCGAGGACCATTAAAAATTAGCTGCAGGCCGAAAATGGCCCCGAGGCCACACTTTGGACAACCAGACAACACAATTTAGTGTTACCAATCAACCTATTCCCAGGTGCATGTATTTGCAGGTGGGAGGCAGCCGGAGTACCTGGAGAAAACCCATGTAGTGACAGGGAGAACGTGCACACACTGGGCATGGGAATCAAACCCACGACCTTCTGCTAGGCACCAGCGCTAACATATATTTTTTTGTAAATAAATATGACTGAACAATACCGGTCTTATCACACAATATCAATTTTGATACCAATATTTAGTATTGGTATCGACCTACCGATCGACCCGCCCACTCATGATACCACAGATTTTCTTTCCGATTCGATACCAAGTACAATTCAGAATGGTATTAATGATACAGATACCGATGCTTTTTGGAACTATGCCTAACGTTTTTTATAACATTTTTAAAGTTGCGTATTTTTAAATTATATCCATCAAGACAACAGTTACATTGTAAGAAAAAAGAGCAACATTTTAGAATGTACTGGGGGGAAATGTGACATTTTTAAACTAATAATAAAACTATATTTAGTCACCTATAGCAGTGGTCCCCAACCTTTTTGTATCCACGGACCGGTCAACGCTTAATAATTTGTCCCGCGGCCCGGGGGGGTGGGAGGGGTGGGGGATCCTTTTTTTTTTTTTTCTTTGTCATGAAAAAGGGACGTTTTTGTCATGAAAAAGGGAGGTTTTTGTGGTTGGTGCATTAATTGTAAGTGTATATTGTGTTTATTATGTTGATTGAATAAAAACATTTTTGAAATGTTTTTTATTTATTTATTTTTTTAATAAAAATGAATAAAAAATTATTCTGCGGTTCGGTACCAATCGGGCCCGGTGGTTGGAGACCACTGACCTATAGGACAACGTTTTGTCTTATATATATATATATATATATATATATATATATATATATATATATATATATATATATATATGTATATATATATATATATATACATATATATATATATACATATACATATATATATATATTGTGTATATATGTACTGTATGTGTGTATATATATATATAATATGCTGATAGTATATATTTGTACCATGAATTGATTAACGTGGACCCCGACTTCAACAAGTTGAAAAACTTATTCGGTTGTTACCATTTAGTGGTCAATTGTACGGAATATGTACTGAACTGTGCAATCTTCTAATAAAATAATCAATCAATTAATATATATATATATATATATATATACATACTGTGTATGTATATATATGTGTGTATATATATACTGTGTTTATATGTACTGTATGTATGTGTGTGTGTATATGTATATATATATATATATATATATATATATATATACGTGTGTATATATACTGTGTATATATGTACTGTATATATGTATATATTTATATATATACATAAATATATACTGTGTGTGTACATATATATATGTATGTATGTGTGTGTGTATATATATATACATATGTGTGTGTGTGTGTATTTAATTTATTTTATTATTATTTTTAAAGAAAAAATACCAAAATCGCCATACTAAACAACTTTTGCAGTCAGTGGTGGGATCTAAAATATGTGAAGCTCTCAAAATAAACTTAAAACAAAAACAAATTTAGTTAGTTAATGAAAACATTTAATAATACTAACACGGCCCTGCGATGAGGTGGCGACTTGTCCAGGGTGTACACCGCCTTCCGCTCGATTGTAGCTGAGATTGGCACCCCGATACCCCAAAAGGGAATAAGCGGTCGAAAATGGATGGATGGATACTATCTGTTAGTATCCATTTCATCCATTTCTACCGTTAGTACCTTGTTAGTAACTAACATGAATTATTTTTTTTTAATTATAACAACCATAATAAAGGTGAACATTATTTTCGTACAGGCAGAATTTTGTAGGTAATGCAGTTACACAGTCATATTGTTATTTGTATTCTATTCTTACATGGGTAGGGAAAAACAATACTAAAAATTCAAGAAAAGTGAGCAAGAAAAGGTGAGTCATGAGAAAAAGTGGCAATGTTGTAAATTACAATTACGCTATGAAACTGTTATATGATTATTTATTTTAAACTCTTATTCTGGCCACTTTAAAATGAATATTTCGGCATGTATTTGTAAAAAACAGAAAAAAAATTAAAATAAAATAATATACAATGCCAAATTATTTAGGGGGTTTTAAGAATATTTTAGAATAAAAATAGGCCTTAGTGACGCCCCTGGTTGTAATTAATAAATGTATAATATACTGAGTAACCAATAGTTGACACATTTTTTTAAAATAATGAAATATCAATATGGCTTCTCAGATTGCGTCCCTTGGTGGTAAAAGTTTCGACACCCCTGAATCTAAAGGATCGATACTTAGATTTGAGGGTCGATATCAGCGCCAATGGGTCCGGTATCGGCCCAGTCGACATTTCCGTATCGCCCCGCACCTCACGCGCACGCAGAGACGTCGAATAATGGAGGAAAAGGCCAAAAGGCGTGCGAAAAAAGGAGGTGTAAAATGGGTTAAAAAAGAAGGAGTGCTGCGTGCCGAGGGGTTCTCCTCCTGCAGGACCCAGAAGTGAACAGCAGGCGACCCGGAAGACTTGGAAGTCCTCCCCGGTCGGGAATCGAGCAGCAGAAAAAAAAAGACGACCCCCCCACGCGCCCCCCCTTCAAAAAAAAAACATCTTTCTGTCGCACAGGAGCAGGTATGCTGCGCCGCCATTGTCGCCATTGTCGCCATTATCGTCGTCGTCATGTTTTCCCGCCTGAAAGTTGCCAAAAAATAAGCCAGAATGTCGCGTTTGTCCTAAATGCTGATTGTCGTGAGGACGTGTGCGTGTTGGGAAGTGTCATGCTTTTTTCTGTTTTTTTTTTGAGTGAAATGTCTGCCCTCAAAGCCAGCCGGGATGTTTAAAGAAGGTGTCGGAAGAAAGACAGCATTCTGTGTCTTGTGCAGGAATATGGCGCCCACTGCTTTAGAAAATAGACCCAAAAACACACACTGGGCTGCCATTTTTCTTTTTTCCTTTTGTCCGCTTTTTTTTTTTTTGGGGGGTGAAAAGAGGCAGAGTGAGAGCTGCGTGGGAGCATCGCCTTGCATTGCTTCACATCTTAGACGCTCTTGTTCATAAGCTCATATCTGCTGTGCAACATGGATGGTGGTGGTGGGGACTTATTCTGCTCAAGTCAAGCAGGTGACACGGGGTTTCTTGGATTTGGAAATTATTTGGGAATATTTATTTATTTGCAGATTTTAATATTACATGTAAGACCATTTTTCTTAAATCAATATTGAGCTTTTTATTTTGAAATTAATTTCCTGTGTGTTATGTGTTATTATAGCTAGTAGTTTATTTTTATTCAGTAATAATTTATACTTTTTTGTATATTGTTATTATGATAAATAGTAGTTTACTAGTATTTTACATATGTAATTTGTTCATTTTCTTAATTCTGATTAGGATAGATATTTTTGGAATTTATTTAGCTTTTTAACACAATTTAGGTGTATTTTCTTGGATTTGTAAATTATTTAGGAATATTTTTTTATTTGCAGATTTTAATATTACATGTCGGAGTATTTTTTCAATATTGAGCTCTTTATTTTGAAATGTATTTCCTGTGTGAAATGTGTTATTATTGCTAGTAGTTTGTTTTATTCAGTATTAATTTATACTTTTTTGTAGATTTTTATTATGATAAATAGTTTATTTGTATTATATATATATATATGTAATTTGTTCATTTTCTTAATTCTGATCAGGATAGATATTTTTGGAATTTATTTAGCTTTTTAACACAATTTAGGTATATTTTCTTGGATTTCTTGGATTTGTAAATTATTTGGGAATATTTTTTTTATTTTCAGATTTTAATATTACAAGTAGGAGTATTTTTCCTAAATCAATATTGAGCTTTTTATTTTGAAATTAATTTCCTGTGTTATGTGTTATTAAAGCTAGTAGTTTATTTTTATTCAGTAATATATTATACTTTTTTGTATATTTTTATTATGATACATACTAGTTTACTAGTATTATGCATATGTAATCTGTTCATTTTCTTAATTCTGATTAGGATAGATAATTTTGGAATTTATTTAACACAATTTAGTTATATTTTCTTATGACTTGTGGTGTCATTTGTACTATGACTCTGATAACATGTATACATATTTTATTGGTTTTCACATATTTTAGTTTAAAACATTTTTATTTTTACATTATTGTATTTTTATTTATGTATTTTGTTTTTTACAAATAGGAGTATTTTTCCTAAATAAATATTGAGCTCTTTATTTTGAAATTAATTCCCTGTGTGTTGTGTTATTATAACAAGTAGTTTGTTTTTATTCAGTATTAATATATAATTTTGTATATTTTTATCATGATAAATAGTAGTTTATTAGTATTATACATATGTAATTTGTTCATTTTCTTAATTCTGCTTAGGATAGATATTTTTGGAATTTATTTAGCTTTTTAACACAATTTAGGTATATTTTCTTATGACTTGTGGTGTCATTTGTACTATGACTGAGATAACATGTATACATATTTTATTGTTTTTCACATATTGTAGTTTTAAAAAATTAAATTTTTACATTATTGTATTTTTATTTATGTATTTTGTTTTTTACAAGTAGGAGTATTTTTCCTAAATCAATATTGAACTCTTCATTTTAAAATTAATTTCCTGTGTGAAATGTGTTGTTATAGCTAGTAGTTTGTTTTATTCCGTATTAATTTTTTTGTGTATTTTAATTATGATAAATAGTAGTTTATTTGTATTCTACATATGTATTTTTTTTTTCATTTTCTTAATTCTGCTTAAAATATATATTTTTGTAGTTTATTTAGCCTTTTGTATATTTTTATTATGATAAATACTATTGTATTAGTACTCTGTGTATGTATTTTGTAATTTTTTTCTTAATTCTGATTATGATAGATTTTTTTGTAATTAATTTGGCCTTTTAATACAATTTAAGTATATTTTATTATGACTTGTGGTGTCATTTGTACTACAACTCCGATAACATATATACATATTTCCATGTTTTTCACATATTCAAGTTAAAAAAAAAAGTTAGTTTTTACATATTTTTATTTTTTTTAATCCATCCATCCATGCTTTTTTCTACCGCTTATTCCCTTTGGGGTCGCAGGGGTCGCTGGTGCCCATCTCACCTACAATATTTTAATATTACAAGTAGGAGTATTTTTCCCAAGTCAATATTGAGCTCTTTATTTTATAACTAATGTTCAGTGTGATATTTGTTAGTATAGCTAGTAGTTTGTTTTAATTAGTGTTAATTTATACTTTTTTGTATATTTTTATTATGATCAATAGTCGTTTATTAGTATTCTACATATGTATTTTGTAAATTTTCTGAATTTTGACTAGGATATATATCTGTGTAATTTATTTAGCCTTTTGTATATTTTTATTATGATAAATAGTCATTTATTAGTACTCTACATGTGTATTTTGTTAATTTCTCTTAATTCTGATTAGGATAGATTTTTTGTAATTTATTTAGCCTTCTAACACAGTTTAAGTATATTTTATCAGGACTTGTGGTGTCATTTGTACTATAACTCCGATAACATATATATATATTTTATTGTTTTTCACCTATTCTAGTTTAGATTTTTTTTTTAGTTTTTACATATTTGTGTTTTTATTTACGTATTTAATATTTTCATATTACAAGTAGAATTATTTTTCTCAAGTCAATGTTGAGGTTTTTATTTTAGAATTAATTTTCAGTGTGATATTTGTTTGTATAGCTAGCTAGTAGTTTGTTAATCTGTATTATTTTATAATTTTGTCATATTTTTATATTATGAAAAATAGTAGTTTATTAGTACTCCAGTAATGTATTTTGTTATTTAAAAAAAAAAATCTTATTAGTATATATATTTGTGTAATTTATTTAGCCTTTTGTCTATTTCTATCATGATAAATAGTAATGTATTAGTACTCTGCATATGTATTTTGTTAGTTTCTTTTAATTCTGATTATGATAGATATTTTTTTAATTTATTTAGCCTTTTAACACAACTTAGGTATATTTTATTATGACTTGTGGTGTCATTTGTACTATGACTCTGATAACATGCATACATATTTTATTGTTTTTTTACATATTGTAGTTTAAAACATTTTTTAAATTTTTTTACATATTTGTATTTTTATTTATGTTTTTTTTTTACTACTTGTATATTACAAGTAGGAGTATTTTTCCAAAGTCAATATTGAGCACTTTATTTTTTCATAAATTTTCAGTGTGATATTTGTTAGTATAGCTAGTAGTTTGTTAATCAGTATTATTTTATAATTTTGTTATATTTGTTTATTATGAGAAATAGTTTATTCGTACTCCAGATTTGTATTTTGTTTTTGTTTTTTAAATTCTGATTAGGGTAGATATTTTTTTAATTTATATAACTTTTTAACGTACAATAACTTGGGTATATTATGACTATTAGTGTCATTTGTACTATGATTCAAATATTATATATATTTATTATTTTACAAATTCTAGTTTAAATCTTTTTTTAGTTTTTACATTTTTGTATTTTTTCAATTTGTATTTTTTTTATTGATGTAAAAAAAAAGTGTTTTTAGGCCATTTCCATGCAACAGGAAGGAGCTTTTGTAACCTGTTTTGGGGGGAAAAAGTTAAATTATTATTATTATACCAAATAATACATTGCGGGAATCGGTTTGAATCGAGAACCTTCTTTAATCGAGAATAGATTCTAAATCTGAATCATAGGTGCCCAAAGCTTCACAACCTTTTATCTGACAAATATTTTATTTGATTTTCTATCCATCTATTTAATTATTTTGTTCCGAATTTTTTATTTTACTTCTAATTTGTTTTTGCTGTTTTATTAGTATGTGTGATATTAGTTCTGATTCAGATCCAGCTATATCTAATTTTTATATTATTTATTTTTTTAAATGAAATTTTGCATTTTATTTTTGACTCACTCTATTTGTGGTATTTTCTTTTTACAAGGAGTAGTATTATATTTATTTATTTTCTGGGTAAGATATATTTTTAATTTTTGTTTTACATGATTTTTTTTGTGGATATTTTATTAGTAGTGTTTTACTTTATTTTGTATGTTATATATCTAGTGAGATATTTTTTTTATATTTTCCTATATTTATTTTATTTTGAGTGTAATTTAAATATGACTAGCAGTAGTAGTTTAATAATTCTGATGTACTATAGTTCCATGTATTTGTTGATAATCATATACTTAGTTTTTACGTATTCATTCATTCTTTCATTCATGTCAGTATTTTTACATTAAGGGTCTTGTTTTTGTAGTAGCAGTGTAGTAGTAGTAGTATATTTATACAGTAATATCTAAATAATTGTAAAATGAGGACCTTTAATGATAAATAGTACAAAACCCAAAACCAGTGAAGTTGGCACGTTGTGTAATTAGTAAATAAAAACAGAATACAATGATTTGCAAATCCTTTTCAACTTATATTCAATTGAATAGACAGCAAAGACAAGATACTTAATGATCGAACTGAGAAACTAATTTTTTTACAAATCATTAACTTTGAATTTAATGGCAGCAACACATAAATAGCAAAAAAGTTGTCACAGTGGCATTTTTACCACTGTTTTACATGGCCTTTCCTTTTAACAACATTCAGTAAACGTTTGGGAACTGAGGAGACCAATTTTTGAAGCTTTTCAGATGGAATTATTTCCCATTCTTGCTTGATGTACAGCTTAAGTTGTTCAACAGTCCGAGGTCTCCGTTGTGGTATTTTAGGCTTCATAATGCGGCACACATTTTCAATGGGAGACAGGTCTGAACTACAGGCAGACCAGTCTAGTACCCGCACTCTTTTACTATAAAGTCACGCTGTTGTAAGACATGTCTTGATATTGTCTTGCTGAAATAAGCAGGGGCGTCCATGATAACGTTGCTTGAATGACAACATATGTTGCTCCAAAACCTGTATGTACCTTTCAGCATTAATGGTGCCTTCACAGATGTGTAAGTTACCCATGCCTTGGGCACTAATACACCCCCATACCATCACAGATGCTGGCTTTTCAACTTTGCGCCTATAACAATCTGGATGGTTCTTTTCCTCTTTGGTCCGGAGGACACAACGTCCACAGTTTCCAAAAACAATTTGAAATGTGGACTCGTCTGACCACAGAACACTTTTCCACTTTGCATCAGTCCATCTTAGATGAGTTTGGGCCCAGCAAAGCTGGCAGCGTTTGTGGGTGTTGTTGATAAATGGCTTTTGCTTTGCATAGTAGAGTTTCAACTTGCACTTACGGATGTTACTGACACTGGTTTTCTGAAGTGTTCCTGAGCTCATTTGGTCATATCCTTTACACACTGATGTTGCTTTTTGATGCAGTATCGCCTGTGGGATCGAAGGTCCGTTATATCATCACTTACGTGCAGTGATTTCTCCAGATTCTCTGAACCTTTTGATGATATTACGGACCGTAGATGGTGAAATCTCTAAATTCCTTGCAGTAGCTCGTTGATAAATGTTGTTGTTAAACTGTTGGACAATTTGCTCACTCATTCTTTCACAAAATTGTGACCCTAGCCCCATCCTTGTTTGTTTGAGCATTTCATGGAAGCTGCTTTTATCATATCAATCGTGGCACCCACATGTTCCCAATTAGCATGTTCACCCGTGGGATGTTCCAAATAAGTGTTTGATGAGCATTCCTCAACTTTCTCAGTCTTTTTTGCCACTTTTGCCAGCTTTTTTGAAACATGCTGCAGGCATCAAATTCCACATGAGCTAATATTTGCAAAAAATAACAATGTTTTCATGTTTGAACATTAAATATATTGTCTTTGCAGTCTATTCAATTGAATATAGGTTGAAAAGTATTTACAAATCATTGTATTCTGTTTTTATTTACCATTCACACAACGTGCCAACTTCACTGGTTTTGGGGTTTGTAATATTTAAATCACTACGATGACTAAATGAAATATACATGCAAAGTTAGGGATGCATTAAACAATCAAAGGGTGCATATTTTTTGGCATGGTATCAAAGTGTTGTTATGATATGCTGTGATGTATTAACGCAGGTTTTTAACCTACCCCTCAGTCGCATTTCTCAGCATCACAGGGGAATTATTGGTTGACTTCGCCTATTTGACCTCCATCCGTATATTTTCCGTACTGCATATTCTCATTAAGGTCGCGGGTAAGCTGGAGCCTATCCCAGCTGACATCCTCGTCAGGAAGCCAGTCAATCGCAGCTATTTTTAACCGTTTTCTTCAAAATAGATTGATTTTTGCTGTTGTCATGGTTACAGGAGACATTTGAGTGTGACTTTGCATGAGGAACGAGGAAGACAAAACGTATTGAATGACCATTTTTCTGCGCCGTTCCTGCAAGTTGGAAGGAGGCTGCGGGAGGTGAAAACGAGCCCCCGCTGGCATCATTAGACAAATATTTGGGTGGTGGTGGTGGTGGTGGGGGCGTTTCTGGACCGATCGTTTTTTGTTGCTCTTGGCTGGCTCACGCAGGCCGGTGTTATGCCTGGGCTAAAGCAAACACATGCAGGAATGGTGAAGTGTGCCAAAGCATGCGAGAGAAAATGTCTCCAAAAGAGCAATGACTTATGGAAAGAAAAATCTTATTTCTCCCTGCAGAAAGAAACTTTGAGATTTGGCAAAAATGACACAACTTAGTCCCATTTAAACTTTTTACAGTGTTGCTAATTGAGCCCAAGAAGAACACAATCGATTTAGAACATCCATCCATCCATTTTCTACCGCCTATTCCCTTTTTTTGGGGTCGCGGGGGGCGCTGGCGCCTATCTCAGCTACAATCGGGCGGAAGGCGGTGTACACCTTGGACAAGTCGCCACCTCATCGCAGGGCCAACACAGACAGACAACATCCACACTCATGTTCACACACTAGAGCCAATTTAGTGTTGCCAATCAACCTATCCCCAGGTGCATGTCTTTGGAAGTGGGAGGAAGCCGGAGTACCCGAAGGGAACTCAGGCATTCACGGGGAGAACATGCAAACTCCACACAGAAAGATCCCGAGCCTGGATTTGAACCCAGGACTGCAGGAACTTCGTATTGTGTGGCAGATGCACTAACTGCTCTGCCACAGTGAAGCCCTGATTTAGAACAGACCTGGGCAAATTAATTAATTACATGCGGCCTGTTAAGCTTTTCAATCTGGTCCGCCAGACATTCTCAAAAAAAATTGTTTAGATCTTTAAGATCAAAAGTGTAGCTGCCATTATGATTTGTAATGATGTTTTCAAATGACTTTAAGTCTTGAACTATACAAAGTATTTCAATGGTTGGAATCTGCGCTTGTGCATGATATACTGTTTACTACGGTGATCTACAAACCCCGTTTCCATATGAGTTGGGAAATTGTGTTAGATGTAAATATAAATGGAATACAATGATTCGCAAATCATTTTCAACCCATATTCAGTTGAATATGCTACAAAGACCACATATTTGATGTTCAAACTGATAAAAGTTTTTTTTTTTTGCAAATAATAATTAACTTTAGAATTTGAGGCCAGCAACACGTGACAAGAAGTTGGGAAAGGTGGCAATAAGTGCTGATAAAGTTGAGGAATCCTCATCAAACACTTATATGGAACATCCAACAGGTGTGCAGGCAAATCGGGAACAGGTGGGTGCCATGATAGGGTATAAAAGCAGTTTCCAAGAAATGCTAAGTAATTGACAAACAAGGATAGGTTGAGGGTCTACACTTTGTAAGCAAATTGTGGAACAGTCTTAGAACAACATTTCTCAACGAGCGATTGCAAGGAATTTAGGGATTTTACCATCTACGGTCCGTAAAATCATCAAAAAGTTCTGAGAATCTGATGATATTGCAGGCTTTTGATCCCTCAGGCGTTACTGCATCAAAAAACTACATCAGTGTGTAAAGGATATCACCACATGGGCTCAGGACCGCTTCATAAAACCACTGTCAGTAACTACAGTTGGTCGCTACATCTGTAAGTGCAAGTTAAAACTCTACTTTGCAAAGCCAAACCCATTTATCAACAGTACCCTGAAACGCCGCCGGCTTGGCTGGACCCGAGCTCACCTAATATGGACTGATGCAAAGTGGAAAGGTGTTCTGTGGTCTGACGAGTCCACATTTCAAATTATATTTGGAAACAGAGGACGTGGTGTCCTCCGGAACAAAGAGGAAAATAACCATCCAGAGTGTTATAGGCGCAAAGTTCAAAAGCCAGCATCTGTGATGGTATGGGGGTGTATTACTGCCCAAGGCATGGGTAACTTATACAGCTGTGAAAACACCATTAATGCTGAAAGGTCCATACAGGTTTTGGAGCAACATCTATTGTCATCCAAGCAATGTTATCATGGACGCCCCTGCTTATTTCAGCAAGACAAGTGTTACAACAGCGTGGCTTCGTAAAATAAAGAATGCGTGTACTTTCCTGGCCCGCCTGCAGTCCAGACTTGTCTCCCATAGAAAATATGTGGCGCATTATGAAGTGTAAAATACGACAGCGGAGACCCCGGACTGTTGAACGCCTGAAGCTCTACATAAAACAAGAATGGGAAAGAATTCCACTTTCAAAGCTTCAACAATTAGTTTCCTCAGTTCCCAAACGTTTATTGAGTGTTGTTAAAAGAAAAGGTGATGTAACACAGTGGTGAACATGCCCTTTCCCAACTACTTTGGCACATGTTGCAGCCATGAAATTCTAAGTTAATTATTATTTGCAAAAAAAAAAAAAATAAAGTTTATGAGTTTGAAGATCAAATATGTTGTCTTTGTAGTGCATTCAATTGAATATGTGTTGAAAAAAATTTGCAAATCATTGTATTCCATTTATATTTACATCTAACACAATTTCCCAACTCATATGGAAACGGGGTTTGTAATTAGTTAGTATGGTAATCTAATTAGTTAGTATGGTAATCTACGTCACAGCAGGGATTTTTTTTTAGTAAGTAAGTAGTAAGTAGGTAAATGTTATTTATAAAGCGCTTTTCACTGATACAATCACAAAGCGCTGTGCAAAACATAGGTACAGTAAAACAATAATTACATTTACAACAGGGGCAATATAAAAAGGACATAAAGTGGATTAAAAATGACAGTTAAAAGATGCATTAACTAAAAGCTTTACTAAAAAGAGAAGTTTTCAAATAAAAGTTTCAACACAGTCAAAATCACAGAGGGACTGGTGCAAATTGTTCCAGAGTCTGGGACCTACAGCCTGGAATGCCAGATCTACACAGGTTTTAAAACAAATTTTTGGGAGTCTTTAGAAGACCCTATGTTGTCAATATTCAGTGTTTTATCGTTAATAGATAATATCGTGAATACCACATTCTGTGTGTCTCATTCAGTAAAAAATAAATAAATTCCATTCCGTTTTTTAAGATGGTCCGTCATAACGTTCAATCAGACATTATTGTGAGGTTTTATATTAGTGTTCCTAAAAATCAGATATACCGGCCCCAAGACACATTATTTTCTCTAATTTTGGCCCCCGAGTCAAAATAATTGCCCAGGCCTGATTTAGAACCGTGGCGTAGCCCGTTAGATAACATACGAACTAGGGCTGGGTGATGTGGCCTTTTATTAATATCTCGATATTTTTAGGCCATGTCACGATACACGATATATATCTCGATATTTTGCCTTAGCCTTGAATGAAGACTTGATACTAGGGGTGTAACGGTACACAAAAATTTCGGTTTGGTACGTACCTCGGTTTAGAGGCCACGGTTCGGTTCATTTTCGGTACAGTAAGAGAACAACAAAATATATATTTTTTGGTTATTTATTTACCAAATTTGTAAACAATGGCATAACATACATATACACACAGGGTCCATTGCCAGGGTTAATGTGGTCAACATATATAAAATCTAAACTAAATAAGATAAGGCTCAGAAAGGTTTCTTAACAAAACCTTTCTACATATAAAGTGCTTATTTTGATTGATTGATTGATTGATTGAGACGTTTATGAGTAGATTGCACAGTACAGTACATATTCTGTACAATTTGCCACTAAATGGTTACACACCAATAAGTTTTTCAACTTGTTTAAGTCGGGGTCCACGTTAATCAACATTAAACTGCCTCAAGTTGAAAATATAATAACAAAACGTTTCTTCTACATATAAAAAGTGCAACATTGAACAGTTTCAAGTCAACTCAGCCTCAGATTAACTTTTCTTTCCCCCCCTCCCCCAGCCTGGCTAACTTGACACGTTCCACCATAGAAGTGGGTCAAAATCTAGTTTTTAATGCAATATGGACTTAAATTTGTTGCTATTAAAACATTTGTTATTGGTTTAGCCCTGCCTGACTCGCCGAGGAGAGGCTGCTTGAATGCGGTGGTGACGCTTCAAATGGGTTAGCATGTGTTATGAGAGTAGCGTATGTGTGTGTGTGGCCCTTTAATATGTGACAGCATGTGACGTCAGTGAGTGTGTGGGCGAGCGAGGTGAGGGAGCGGTAGTGAGTGCGGGGAGTGGCTAGTGTTTTGTTGGATTGGCTGTGTGCGAGACCTCAATAAAGCCACAATTTGCAACTAATTGCCGGACTCTTCATTTACCCTGGAGTCCGGAGCTGTGGAGACCCACTGCCGGGTAGAGTGAAAGGGTGTTGCCCCCCGAGAATACATCAGCCCTGGAGGAGTGTCTCCCCTGCGCGTGTTGTCACAAGCAGCTGCTGAACAATGTCGGCAAACCTCCGTCCTCCATTGTTGTATCGCGCAACCAAAGTGTTCCCAAGCGGGAGATCTTAACGAGGCAGGAGGGTCTTCCAGCTCTGGCTTTTACATGTTGTCCTAGCCCGGTCGCTGCTAGCATGTTTACTCGTTCGGTACACCTAATATGATGATTCTGTGTCTACATTAAAACATTCCTGTTCATACTGCATTAATACATGCTCATTTTAAACTTTCATGCAGAGGGAAATCACAACTAAGTCAATTGACCAAAACTCTATTAAACAGTTAATAAGCATTCATGTCATTTCCAAAACAGAAAGTGCAAGATTGTCAGACACATTTTAAAACAAGCTATTAGTGCACTTTTGTGCATGATGTCACTAATATGTTGGATCATAACAAGACTAAATTAAAGTGCACTTATTGTACAGAATGCCACTACAATAGTTAAAAACAAAGTGCACTTTTGTGCATGATGTCACACAAGATATTTCAAAAACTGTCAAATAAAAATGAACTGCATAATAGGACATCAAATCTGTAGGTGACTATTTTTTTCATACGGTGTTGATGTGGAAATTGTTGCTTCGGCATTTTGTGGGTGTGGCGCCGAACGGAGATGTTGACATGCGGAGTTTGAAGCAATCTTCATTCTCTAGCGCAGGGGTACGAACCTTTTTGGCTGAGAGAGCCAAGAAAGTAAAAAAATATCAAAAATATGTATTTTCTTTTAAATAATTTATTGTCAGTTTACTTTATCATTCAGGTCAGAGTTGATAATTGTCCTCGTTCTAGAACAAAAAATTGTAAAGTTTTGACGGTTTACTTCATCCGTCCTTAATGAACCAAGAAGTAGCCTGCTAGCTAAAGAACGGACAAGAAGAAAAATGGCACTCCACAATTTGTTTGACTTCTTTTTTAAAAAAAAAAAAAAAAGATTTTCGTTTTTTTTTACATTAATATATTTAGTGTTTTCGTCTTATAAGTCAGTGGTCCATAACCTTTTTGTACCCGCGGACCGGTCAACGCGCAATAATTTGTCCCGCAAACCGGGGGGGGGTTGGGGTTCGTTTTTTTATTTTATTTTTCTTTGTCATGAAAAAGGGAGGTTTTTGTGGTTGGTGCACTAATTGTAAGTGTATATTGTGTTTTTTATGATGATTTAATAAAAAAAAAAAAAAAAAAGTTTTTTGTTTTTTTGTTGTTTTTTTTAAATAAAAATGAATAAAAAATTCTTCTGCAGCCCGGTACCACTCGGGCCACGGCCCGGTGGTTGGGGACCACTGTTATAAGTCACGATAAAAGCGTTTCCTACTTTGCACCTGGTTGAGTCCCGTCTCTCGAATTCGAACAATTTATCGCATGAATCAGGAAGTAGCCTGCTAGCTAACATATGAATAGACAAAAACATTAGGGCAGTTTTAAAAGATACATTTTTATTGTAGTTCTGTCATTAAAATCCTAATGATAGTTCCCTCACCCTCCTTCCAAGAATGCACATGGGCGTGAGTCCTGTCTCTTTAATTAAAATTTTACCTTCTACCACCTACTCAGTGGTTAGAGCGTCCGCCCTGAGATCGGTAGGTCATGAGTTCAAACCCCGGCCAAGTCATACCATAGACCAGGGGTCACCAACGCGTTGCCCGCGGGCACCAGGTAACCCGTAAGGACCAGATGAGTAGCCCGCTGGCCTGTTCTAAAAATAGCACAAATAGCAGCACTTACCAGTGAGCTACCTCTATTTTTCAAATGTTATTTATTTACTAGCAAGCTGGTCTCGCTTTGCTCGACATTTTTAATTCTAAGAGAGACAAAACTCAAATAGAATTTGAAAATCCAAGAAAATATTTTAAAGACTTGGTCTTCACTTGTTTAAATACATTCATTTATTTTTTTACTTTGCTTCTTATAACTTTCAGAAAGACAATTTTAGAGAAAAAATACAACCTTAAAAATGATTTTAGGATTTTTAAACACATATACCTTTTTACCTTTTAGATTCCTTCCTCTTTTGTTTCCTGAAAATTTAAATCAATGTTCAAGTAAATTTTTTTTTTTTTTATTATTGTAAAGAATAATAAATACATTTTGATTTAATTATTCATTTTAGCTTTGTTTTTTTTGACGAAGAATATTTGGGAAATATTTTTTCAAACTTATATGATTAAAATTAAAAAAAAATATTCTGGCAAATCTAGAAAATCTGTAGAATCAAATTTAAAACTTATTTCAAAGTCTTTTGAATTTCTTTTAAATTTTTTCTTTAAAATAATTATTTGTCTTTGTTAGAAATATAGCTTGGTCCAATTTGTTATATATTCTAACAAAGTGCAGATTGGATTTTAACCTATTTAAAACATGTCGTCAAAATTCTAAAATTAATCTTATTCAGAAAAAATTACTAATGATGTTCCATAAATTATTTTTTTAATTTTTTCAAAAAGATTCGAATTAGCTAGTTCTTCTATTCTTTTTTTCAGTTGAATTTTTAATTTTAAAGAGTCGAAATTGAAGATAAACTGTTTCAAAATTTAATTTTCATTTTTTCCGTGTTTTCTCCTCTTTTAAACTGTTCAATTAAGTGTTTTTTTTAATCATTTATTCTCTACAAAAAGCTTTCCGTAAAAGGAAAAAAAAATGTACGACGGACAGAAATACCCATTTTTTTTATATATATAGATTTATTTATTAAAGGTAAATTGAGCAAATTGGCTATTTCTGGCAATTTCTTTAAGTGTGTATCAAACTGTTAGCCCTTCGCATTAATCAGTACCCAAGAAGTTGGTTTCAAAAAGGTTGGGGACCCCTGCCATAGACTATACAAATGGGAACTCAGCATCAAGGGATGGAATAGGGGGTTAAATCACCAAAAATGATTCCCAGGCGCGGCCACTGCTGCTGCTCACTGCTCCCCTCACCTCCCAAGGGGTGAACAAGAGGATGGGTCAAATGCAGAGGACACATTTCATCACACTTATTGTGTGTGTGACAATCATTGGTACTTTAACTTAACTTAACTTTACCTCATTCTGCATGAAGCATGAAGTAACGTGTCAGCTGACACACGTATGACAGGTGTGTTACACAACGTCCGCCACGCATTATGATTTATTGTGTGGCGTTAGACTTGCAGAAGTGTTATTTACTTACGTTTATGGTTGCTGTGCTGTGAGGAGAGGTGTCTGTTGGCGAGAGCAGATCCACGCGATGGCCATGACGCCTCTGTTGCCTCTGATAAGGCTTAGAACTGGCCGCCTAACATGTGTGCTGATCATGTGACAGCATATCTCCCAGGATGCATCAGTTAAAGCGCCACATCCTGGGCATCAAGCAGCTCCCAGAGCACTAAGGACGTTTTGATGCGTGCACTTTTTGGGTGTGTTTTTTTTAAAGCAAAGGTTTCTGTAATTCTGCTTCATTAAGTGTTGATTGACACCGTGAGTGAAATTTTCATCTAAAACAGGGGTGACAAAGTCATTTTCATCGCATATACGGGTGCCCTCAGAGGGGCGCTGTTGTAGAAATGTCGGGGATTTAACCCGGCACCTCATCCAGTTCTTGGCGCCAATTTTATGTGGTGGCCTGTACGCGGTCGCCAAATTTATGTGGTTGAAAAGCCGAATCTTAAACAGGAACAACAGAGAGTTTGTTACAACAGATTTGTTTACTCATAATCAGATAGTACAAAGTTGGATTGAATCGATATGAAAAAAGACAGTGTCTCCGGAGACGAAAGATGGTGAACCCTCGTGAAAGGAATTAATAAGAGCGCACATCAGGCTTGACCTTCCCTTCTTATTTATACGCTCCATGATGGCCTGATTTGTAACATAACTTATGTAACTGTCCAATGTTCAGGGTGACTTTTAGGGTTGGGTATCGTTTGAATTCGAATGATTTCAATTCCGATTGTTTGTTTCGATTCCGATTCCTGACGATTCTCGATTCCGATTCTTCTTGTACCATCAATGTGTTTGCCAGGTAGTCCCTGGAAGGTGATATGTATTTTGGGTTGAGAGTTTTCACCATATCCCTGCAAACATAAACAAACATGTAATGTTGCTGTTACTGTTTAGCTCACTATCAATTAGCTTAGCTCTAACGTTATTGCTTAACTAACCTAAATGTTGGAGATTCCACCTCTGAAAAGGGATGCAGTCCTTTGACGATGTGTGCAGTGACCTTTCTGTGGCGCTCTTCCGTCTGTGGCACCGACATCTTCCCAATTGCCGCTACGGTGAACGGAGTACGCTGAGCACATCGCGGAGCCTGGCTAGCAGGTTGTAAATTGTCTATGACAAAATACGCGGGCTAATTTGTTAGCTGCCTCAACGTTGGCGCAAAACACAATATTTATTGCATATATATTGTTTTACTTACCGTATTCGGACTGCAGTGCAGTCACCGAGGTGCCAGGCTGGGCGTCGGAGCCGGAGGCAGAGGAAGAGGCAGAGGACGGTCGGCGCAGCGCGTCGAACACGGGACACGCATTTATTTGTACTCCATGAACTCGGAGGTGCTTCATCATGTTCGACGTGCACCCTCCTAAGCACGAAACAGTCCTGTCGCACGTGTAACATTTCGCCGATATTTAATTTTTTTTTAGTAAAATAAAGCCACACTATCGACCGCCGACGCCCGCTATCAATGCTTGACTGACTCGCTCGGCTACATAGGCTCGGCTATGCTAACTCTTCCGGCGGTGGGCACTTCTACGTTGGTGTTCAGCGGCTTCTTCTTCCGGCCTTATTCTTTTTTTCCGGTCGGCGGACTGGGTATCGAAACTAAGAATCGAAATTTAAACTTTTGAACGATTCCGGGAGAATCGGAAAGTTAGTCCCGGTTCTACTCGATACCCAACCTTAATGTCGTGTCACCCCACCAACTTGGTCAGGGTGACTTGACCTCTCATGTCGTGTCCCTCCAATGCATTTAGTTTGGAGGTAACCTTAGGACAGAAATTTTCCACTACACCGCTTTTAACAATGAGTAATATATGAATATGCATGCATAAATATAATTAATTAACTTTTTTTTTTTTTTTTACATAAGCTGCAAAAAAAAAAAGAAAATTTTACTTTGAAAACTGGTGGCTCAGTCAGAAGAATTTCACAGTAAAAGCTGTGGGTTTTTTATTGAATATAAAAAAATGAATGGAATGGAGAAACAATAGCACTGTTTTTATAAAAACGGGACCCTTTACGTCCCTGCTTTACACTCGGCATCAAGGGTTGGAATTGGGGATTAAATCACCCAAAAATTATTCCCGGGCGTGGCCACTGCTGCTGCTCCCTGCTCTCCTTGTATTGTGTAGTGATAATTATATGCTTTTACTTGTAAGTGTATTTAGTTTGCGGACCCCAGGAAGACTAGTGGGTTGTTGTGGCAACCAGCTAATGGTTGCCACAACAATAAGTCTCACCTTAAAACTCATTTGTATACTCTAGCCTTTAAATAGACCTCCTTTTTAGACCAGTTGATCTGCCGCTTCTTTTCTTTTTCTCCTCTGTCCCCCCCCTCCCTTGTTGAGGGGGTCCGGTCCGATGACCATGGATGAAGTACTGGCTCTTCAGAGTCGGGACCCAGGGTGGACCACTCGTCGAGACCCAGGATGTACCGCTCGCCTGTGTATCAGTTGGGTACATCTCTACGATGCTGATCCGACTCCGCTTGGGATGGTTTCCTGTGGACGGGACTCTCGCTGCTGTCTTGGATCCGCTTTGAACTGAACTCTCGCGGCTGTGTTGGAGCCACTATGGATTGAACTTTCACAGTATCATGTTAGACCCGCTCGACATCCATTGCTTTCGGTCCCCTAGGGGGGGGTGGGGGGGGGGTTGCCCACATATGAGGTCCTCTCCAAGGTTCTCATAGTCATCATTGTCACTGGCGTCCCACTGGGTGTGAGTTTTCCTTGCCCTTAAGTGGGTTCTTCCGAGGATGTCGTAGTCGTAGTGGTTTGTACAGTCCTTTGAGACATTTGTGATTTAGGGCTATATAAATAAACATTGATTGATTGATCCCTAATAAAATTAAAAAATAAAACCCTCACCTCCCAGGGGGCGATCAAGGGTGATGGGTCAAATGCAGGGAATAATTTTGCTACACCTACTGTGTGTGTGTGTGTGTGTGTGTGTGTGTGTGTGTGTGTGTGTGTGTGTGTGTGTGTGTGTGTGTGTGTGTGTGTGTGAGACAATCATAGGTACTTTAACTTTAACTTTGGCAGTAAAATTCAAGCATCAGAGTTGCCAGTTTAGTTGTTTTTTTGCGTATAATCTTGTTGTTTTCCTGTGATGAGGTGGCGACTTGTCCAGGGTGTACTCTGCCTTCCGCCTGAAACGCAGCTGAGATAGGCTCCAGTGACCCCGAAAGGGACAAGCGGTAGAAAATGGATGGATGGATTTTGTTGTTTTCATGTTATGTTTGTTTATTTTTTAATGTTTTAATGTCTTACTGTACATGGAAAAAACAGTACCAAAGTTTATTTTACAGTAAAAAAAAACTCAGTCGGCGGAATTTAGCCGTTAAATATATTGTCAATTTTACAGTCTGGAATTTGATTGATAATTTGTTTTGAGATCGTAAGTCAAGCAGATATTTAAGCATTTTAGTTTATTATTTCTTCGGTCAGTGGTCAACAAAATAAACAAACCGTTTTACATAAACAAACAGTATTTTGTTCATGTTCATAAATTGGAAATGTTACAGAAAGTGTAAAAAGTTACAATAATGTTCAGTAAATATAATCAAATACATTTTGGGGGGAAGCTTTGCATGGTCTGTCAAGTGTATCAATGATTTGACTAATTGGCTGATTTGGGCTGCTGGCAGAATTAATCCAGTGTAATTAACAAATTATTAATGAAAACGTCCATCTAATGTCGTCTCGCAATACCACTAAAATGTGGTATTGCAGTGGTTGCACCAAGTCATCTTTCCCTCTCTGCGTGTTTACAGGATGGCTGAACCTCGATTCAACAGTCCCTATTTTTGGCCTCCGCCTCCTGCCATGGCCGTCAGCCAGGTGAGTTCTTTTTTTCTGCGCCCGGTAACATGATCCCATTATAAGAATATAGGGAGGAATTATTTTTGAAAAATGTTTACTTTCTATGTGTTTTGCCTCATATATATATATATATATATATATATATATATATATATATATATGTGTGTATATGTAGGTGTGGGAAAAATCACAAGACTACTTCATCTGAAGTAGTCTTGATGAAGTAGTCTTGTGATTTTTCCCACACCTACATATTGCGCTCTACCACGGTATCGAGCACTATTCTCTGGATAATCCAATCAAGACATATATATATATATATATATATATATATATACTGTATATATATATACACATACATTAGGGCTGGGCAACGATTAAAAATTTTAATCGAAGTTAATCGCACTTTTTCTCTGATTAATCGTGATTAACTGCATTGTATACGCAAAGCCCAATAATGAATTCAAAAGTAGTGTGTAGTGCACCTTTATTGGAATATTCTCCCACATGAACAAAATCGCCAAAACATTTGTTGTGCAAACACAATTCAAATCAGTACTTGTTAAACAGTAGCAGTTAAATAGCATATTTTATGAAAATAAACTTAAAAAATGTAAATACAAACATTTAGCTTATTGCGACTGCCAGGGTATTTAAGTTATCCTGTTTGTTATGGAAAATAAATATGATCTACATACAAATCTCTGAGCCACAATCATAACATCCGAACAGGCAATTTCTGAGGTAACAGCAGGAACATTTTTTTTATCAGGGATCTTATGTTTAAAAAAACTATTTTATAGGTAATGGGCTGTTTTAGGGAATTTTTGATTAAATTATCCGTAGTAGCAATATTAATAATGTTGTGTTTATTATGCGTAGTGCACTTAAAATAATTATGACCATATCTAGGAATTGATATGATGGGAATTTTGCGATTGTTTGCTTGGTGCTTTGATAAACTGAACGCATCATATACATGGTACTATATTGTGATGTTATGCGCCAGGGAAAAAAAGAACTACCCTACCCAGCAGGCAACAGGAGTGACGAGCATGCGCGGTAGCCCGGTATAGGTTGTGTGTCGCCATGACGGCATCTTGTATGTTGTGATATGCACGCTCTGAAAGCAAACGTTAAGAACTCAGCCAACACTCCTCGTCTGCATTATTCGTAAATAGACAGACAACACATATACTCCGCTGCTTCACAGGCTGCTGGATGTAGCCAGGAAAGTATTCCCATGCTAGCTAGCCGGTCTAGCAAGCACGCGTCATTCAGTCCAAAACGGCCCGATCTATCCACATTCAGAATTGTCTGGCGGTCGTAAGTGATCCCTGAGTGACCACACTCTAAGCCAGCCATGAAATTTGCAGAATTGTCCGGTATTTTTGCCAAATGTTCCATCTTTACCTACAGCCCCTCCACGCCGAAGCCCATCCGGGCGCCGCCATCTTTATAAGAAAAGGCGTTAACAAAATAAAAGCATGTAAACAACATACGCAAATGTGCGATAAAATAATTGTCGGCGTTAATAGATTGATGAGTTAACTCGTAATTAACGCATTAATTTGCCCACCCCTAATATATATATATATATATATATATATATATATATATATATATATATATACATATATATACCGTATTTCCTTGAATTGCCGCCGGGGCGCTAATTAATTTAAAACCTCTTCTCACTCCGGCGCTTACCAAAGGCATGCTGTAAATTTAGGCCTGCGCTTATAAATTTAAGTGTGCTGTAAGGATACCATCATGAAAAGCACATTTAATAAAAAAAAACTTTATTGTAGTCTTACCTTTACTTATAAATGAAGTCCATGCGCAGCTCCTTCTGATCAAAAGCATCGATAACTTGTTTATAGAAGTCTTCCTTATCTTTCTTCAGTTTTAAAAGTCTCTCTGTCTCGATAATCTTCCTTTTATTACCTCCTTCCTCGATTGAAAGTCCAGTTTAGAAAACTGTTTTATTTTAGATACGTAATCCTCCATGTTAAAAGTGCAAGCGAGAGGAAAAAAATAAACGATCGCTGCTTGTTGTCACGTCTTCTGCAGCCGAATAGTCGCAGGAAGGATCACTAGCGCCCTCTACCACCAGGAGGCGGGAGTCATTTAATGACTCATATTTGACACACGCTGCTACGGTATATTAATAAAACATAGCTGCTTACTGTTCTTTGTAGCATATTCAATAGCTTGGACCTTAACTCCTACTGAATAGCTCTTAATCTTCTTCCCTTTATTTGATTTCAAATTATTGAAATCAGCCTCCTCCATTTTGAAAATGATGACAGGGGAAGTGACGAGTTTGACCCGGCGGAAATTCTAGACATGCGCTAATAAAACTAATATTTTGCGAAACAAGTTTGACCCGGCGCTAATCCTAAAACGGCGGTAATACTAAGCATGCGCTAATTATTTTGCGAAACGAGTTTGACCCGGCAGTAATTTTAGGCAGGCGCATACTATATACCCGGCGGCAATTCAAGAAAATACGGTACCTCAAAAAAGGGAATAAGCGGTAGAAAATGGATGGATGGATATATATATTTATTTCAGAGTAGTGTTGTCCCTTTTCTAAATAAAGGGGACCACAAAAAAATGTCATTATTGGCTTTATTTTAACCAAAAAATCCTAGGGTAAATAAAACATATGTTTCTCATTGCAAGTTTGTCCTTAAATAAAATAGTGAACATACAAGACAACTTGTCTTTTAGTAGTAAGTTAGCAAACAAAGGCTCCTAATTTAGCTGCTGACATATGCAGTAACATATTGTCATTTTCCATTCTATTATTTTGTCAACATTGAGGACAAGTGGTGGAAAATATATTATCAATCTACTTGTTCATCTACTGTTAATATCTGCTTACTTTCTCTTTTAACATGTTCTGTCTACACTTATGTAAAAATAGATTAATCACTTATTCTTCTGTTGTTTGATACTTGACATTAGTTTTGGATGATACCACAAATTTAGGTATCAATCCGATACCAAGTCGTTACAGGATCATACATTGGTCATGTTCAAAGTCCTCATGTTTCCTGAGTTTATAAACATAATGTGAATTTTTAAAAACGAAAGAAGATTTTCTGACACTAAAAAATATCGATGTACTTCTAATGGTATCGACTAGATACGTTCTTGTACTTGGTATCGTGACAGTGGATCCTAGGTGTAGATCCACCAATGTTTACATTGTGACGCCGGTGAGCTACGGTGTGTAGTGAAGCATGTTTAGCTATTCCTCGTCCTGCAGTGATAATGATACTTGTAAGAAACATACTTTATTTGTCGCCATGGAGGCGAGGATTAGTGATTTAGAAGTAGCTAAAACACTGCCAACTGCAGATGGACGATAGCCGCTAACTCACTAGCCATGTCTTAAAGCACCTCTTCCTGAGGGCGTTTCAGTGTTATAACTTCACCTTTATCTTTAGTTTTTGAGCCAATATGCGTCCGTTCTCCCTTTTCTGTCTACACACTCTGTCTGCTTGTAAGTACGCCGTGATTGTGCGCTGCCGAACATGCACCTCTGCTTGTAAACCAGCAATTACACAACGGTATTAATATTGATCGGATGGGATACCAGCACAAACCCTATAATTTTGTAGTGTGATCAGGTGGAATTAGTCAGAGAACAATTGTAGGTGCCGTATGAGAGACATTACCTAGGGACGGCGTGGCGCAGTGGGAGAGTGGCCGTGCGCAACCCGAGGGTCCCTGGTTCAAATTCCACCTAGTACCAACCTCGTCACGTCCGTTGTGTCCTGAGCAAGACACTTCACCCTTGCTCCTGATGGGTGCTGGTTGGCGCCTTGCATGGCAGCTCCCTCCATCAGTGTGTGAATGTGTGTGTGAATGGGTAAATGTGGAAGTAATGTCAAAGCGCTTTGAGTACCTTGAAGGTAGAAAAGCGCTATACAAGTACAACCCATTTATCATTTATTTACCTATTCAGTGTGACTCTCCAGGGGGAGGGGACCGGGGAAAGGGGTGGGTGGGTGTATGGATCAGTGTATCTCGACCTGTTGCCATCACGTCTCCACCTCGTCGCTGCCACTACAGCCTGGGGGGCAATAGACTACAGACTGTGGTGAAGTAGGCCGGCTTCGTCGCATGAAGAAGCCAACAGCATTTGATTGTTTTCCGCTCCATTTGCTGAATGGCAATATACGATATGTATCTTGATCTTTTTTCCGTAAATTAAAAACAAAACAGTCCTAGTTACCTGAGATACTAAAAAAATGACTTACAAAGTCAAATTAATGACTTACTGTAAGTAAGCGTTTGCAATAAGCGTTTGGAAAAAACGAGTTAAAAGTGGGGCCAGATGCTGACATTAGCTCAACTCCATTCATCCATCCATTTTTCTACCGCTTGTCCTTTTTGGGGTCTCTGCTCCATTTATTACAGCATTTGGGAAGCCTTTAGTTGATTTTTATTATGTAAATGTTATATTTTTATCAACATGTGATAGCAAGGACCCTGCCATTCAAAACTAGGCTGCTAGATTACTAATGATTAATGTAACTATAGCTGAAAAAATAGTACAATAGCAATAGGAGAGACTATTCATCCCTGAACACCATTGAGTTCATGTAGGCTTTATGATGCAGTTATATTATTATATCAACTGTCAGGGATAGAAACTCTTCATTAAACATAATGTTGTTTTTTGCTGCTTCAACACAGAAAAAAGTCAAGTGAAATAACTTAGTTTTTAACTGTATGCCAATATTGCTTGTCTTTCTCTCAGACAGACAGGGCTTTGCTGTCCGTAACACACACACACGCACGCACACACCGCACAATGAACTAATGTTACGCAAATAGCTAATTAGCCTTCACCTCAAGGACTGCGAGCGAGCTGAGCTGCCGCTTGTTTCTAGAACGTCAACGGGCTCAAACTGATGTTACTAGAAGTTGACTGGGAGGTGTTTATTATCATTTGGGGAGAGTCCGCTGCCTCACCTGCTAAAAACACCTTTCTGCTCGCTCCACATTACATGCGTTCTGAATACACACTGCTGATTGGCTGTTACATGCGCTCTGAATACGCACTGCTGATTGGCTGTTACATGCGCTCTGAATACGCACTGAACAACAAAGCGCTACGGGAAACCCTGCTATTTATTATTACATGTCTAGAAAGGACTTATGCTGTCTTTGAATTGAAATGGAGGGGTAATTGTTTTTGGCAACACCGAGTGGCCATGTTAATTCTTTGAATACAGTTCATGAAGCAGTTTTAGTTTAGTTTAGATTAGTTTACTAAGGATCCCCATTGGTTGGAGACTATTCTTCCTGGGATCCAGGCAAAAAAACATCACAAAATCCCAAAACAAAAGATTACAATGCAGTACAACATGATCAATAATAAAATGTAATACAAAAAAAATCAATAACATTGAGTTTACATAATAAGGTTCATACCAAAGATAAAATGACCAATATAAAAATGGATATATATTTTTGCAAAAATAAAACAAAGAACCAATGGCCTATAATATACACATTAGTGTACCAAAGACAAAGAATAAGTGACGAAAAAGTGCTAAGCAGTAAGTTGAATAATGTGGACACATTTGTACCTTTTATACTTTCAAATATGCTTCTGCCTTGGAGATTTTGTATGTGTAAATAATATTCAACTATAATTATTTGTAAGTTGTTTAGTTGTAAGTTGTCCTGTTTTATTTAAACTGCAATATTGTTCAATTAAGGACGATTCGTAAGTCTACCTTTTCCTTTTGGTTTCGGAGGACACAACGCCCACGGTTTCCAGAAACCATTTGAAATGTGGACTCATCAGACCACAGAACACTTTTCCACTTTGCATCAGTCCATCTTTGATGAATTTGGGCCCAGCGAAGCCGGCAGCGTTTCTGGGTGTTGTTGATAAATGGCTTTCGATTTGCATACGAGAGTTTCAACTTGCACTTTCAGATGTAGCGACCGACTGCAGTTACTGACACTGGTTTTTGACGTGTTCCTGAGTTCATGTGGTGATATCCTCTTGTTTTTTATCAAACAAAAGAGCATTTTTCAACGATGCAACTAAATTAAATGCAGTGTACTTCATACGTCACTTAAAAAAAAATTATAATTGTCTTATTTTTACACTTAATCAGTTGCAACACCTCCACATTATGCCCTCATCATTAAATTTACGATTGTTTAATACGTTTTACACTTATGGATTTCAAAAAATATATTTTTTAAATAGAAAAGTAATTGCGTTGCATTTGTTTTAGCGCAAAATCCTAAGAGATGGTCATGAGAAGAGACCCCGTGACCTTAAACGCTGTAACTTAGACAAACTGATGCTGCTTGTTGAGCCTCAAAACGTTGTGTCCTCAAAAATAAGGAGCAGCTGATGGCGGAGAAGATGCGAGCGTCTCATCCACCCGGCGCCGCCCTCCTTTCCCAGCATTCCTTGCTGACCCCTGCGAGCCAGGAGGACGGCGGCCAGCACGAGATGTCCAAAGCCCAACAGACGCCGGGTCTCAACCGGCCGTCTCAGGGGGACGTGGTCCTGCACGCCAGCCCCGCCCGGCCCGCCTCCAGCTCGCTCACAGGTAGCATTCATGAAAATCATCAAGAGTTCACTGCATTTTTGAGTACGACTTGAATTTGTTAAAGGTCGCGTGCTTGGGGACGTAAATTTGAACCTGGAGGACAAGGTGGCGATCAAAGCCAGAGGTTTATGGGAGGACTGGCGTCAGCTCATGGACCATCCTGGGAGGACGAGCCACCTGTCAGGTAAGAACATAGCATTCCATATGTGCATAAATCGAACACAATACATACTTGCCAACCCTGAGACCACCGATTTCGGGAGGCGGGGGCGTGGTCAGTGGTGGTTCTGGGGGGCGTGGTTTGGGGGTGAGGTGTGGTTGGAGGCGTGGTTAAGAGGGGAGTATATTTACATCTAGAAAAGTGAGAGGCGCTGAATTTCGGAAGTCTCCTGGAAAATCTGGGAGGGTTGGCAAGTATTACACAATATAACATTTAAATCAGCAGCGTCCAAACTATGGTCCGTGGATCAAATGCAGCCCATCGGCATCTTAAATATGTCCCGCGAGACAACGGCACGAGTTCAATTTCATAAGCTGCCTGAACATGCGAAGTGTTTTAATATTGAACTTAAATACCCAAGGGTCTGACAGGTGGTGATATGTCACCACCTTGTGGACAATTTCAAAAACACAAGTCAGTGACCATGATGTGTCCTTGCACAGCTTTTTACTTATATGACCAATCCACCAGGGGTGTAACGGTACACAAAAATTTCAGTTCGGTACGTACCTCGGTTTAGAGGTCACGGTTCGGTTCATTTTCGGTACAGTAAGAAAACAACAAAATATAAATTTTTGGGTAACTTATTTACCAAAATTGTAAACAATGGCATAACATACATATACACACAGGGTCCATTGCCAGGGTTAATGTGGTCAACATATATAAAATAAAAACTAAATAAGATAAGGCTAAGAACGTTTTTTTTAACAAAACCTTTCTACATATAAAGTGCTTTTTTTGATTGATTGATTGATTGATTGAGACTTTTATTAGTAGATTGTACAGTACAGTACACATTCCGTATAATTGACCACTAAATGGTAACACCCCAATAAGTTTTTCAACTTGTTTAAGTCGGGGTCCAAGTTAATCAACATTAAACTGCCTCAAGTTGTTGCTCAGATTAAATAAAATGACAAAACTTTTCTTCTACATATAAAAAGTGCAACATTAAACAGTTTCAATCAACTCAGCCTGGCTAACTTGGTAGTAAGAGGATATATGGGCTTATTGTTCTTCCACCATAGAAGTGGGTCAAAATCTAGTTTTAATGCAATACAGCAACCCCCCGCGACCCCAAACAGGACAAGCAGTAGGAGATGGATAGATGGTCTTAATGTGCTGCTATAAAAACATTTGTTACTGCTTTAGCCCTGCCTGGCTGGCCGAGGACAGGCTGCTTGAATGCGGTGTTTGCACAACGCTCCTCTTTCTCTTCCTTAAAGCGAGCTTGACTTGGGCGTGGTGCCGCTCCAAATGGGGTTAGCATGTTGGCAAAAGCATATCCTACTACTGCTGAACAATGTTTGCAAACCTCCGTCCTCCATTGTTGTATCGCACCGCTAAGCCGAAGTGTTCTCAAAGGGGAGATTTTAACGAGGCAGAAGTGTCTTCCAGCTATGGCTTTTACTTGTTGTCCTAGCCCGGTCGCTGCTAGCATGCCGTGTGTTGTGCCTCGCTCTACATTGTTTACACAACGTGCGGTGCGCTACCTAATATGTCCGTGTGGAAACTCGTTCGGTACACCTCCGAACCGAAACCCCCGTACCGAAACGGTTCAATACAAATACATGTTCTGTTACACCCCTACAATCCACACAACCTTTCCTAGTCATGGTGCAGGAAAAAAAAGAAATCTACCTGCACGAAAAGTTGACACACTTGGTCACACATAATACAACCTTTGTGGATATTATAAAAAAAAAAAAAAAAAGTTACACCCGTTTAAATCCATTGCAAGGCATGGAAGGAAAAATGCAAAACACTAACCACACTTATTTGTCACTTGTTTGACTTTAAGCTGCGTGATATTTTTTGATTGTTGACAAAGCTTATATATATATATATATATATATATATATATATATATATATATATATATATATATATATATATATATATATATATATATATATATATATATATATTTTTTTTTTTTTTTTTTTTTTAGACAATATGACTGTGTGTGTATGTAACAGTATAAATGCAAAAAAAAACGGTATTAATGGAAAAAGTGTTACAAATAATTAATACTATACTTAGTCACCTATAATGCAAAGCTGTCATAGTATCAGTTTTTAGCATATTTTAAAAATAAATATATATACAGCCCCCGCATACTTTCACTTTACATTATGCGCCAGTGTGGTAAAAGTTTGTACATCCCTGAGCTAAAATATCGATATTTTGATTTGAGAATCGATGTTTGAGCATAAAGATCTGATATCGGCGGTACTGATATTTCAGTATCAATCCGCATGTCACTCATGTTTAGTTGAATCGCTACGAAATGTGGTACTCACTTTTAGGCAGGGGTCTCAAACTCAATTTACCTGGGGGTCACTGGCTGCAGAGTCTGGGTGAGGCTGGGCCGCAAGAAAAGATTTCTTAAATATATTTTTAAATGTCTTTATTTTTATTTTCAACACAACATAAAATCAAAATATTAATGAATAAAATGAGAATTAAGTAAATAAATCAGTCATAAGTCATAACAATAATAATTTCATTTCTCCAGTCAGCAACAATGTGTGAGGCAATGTAAATTAAACAATAAAAAAAACAGATAACGGTTTGAATTGGTCCAGGTTATCGTGGACTTTTATAACTAACAGACAGTTTCATTTGCCGCTTTTCCACTAATGCAGGGGTAGGCAACCCAGAACGTTGAAAGAGCCATTTTGGGTTAGGGTTAGCGCTGGGGTCTAGTGCACCGGACCGCTCGTCTCCCCAGCCCGTCACTTGCTTGATGCAAGCAAGTGACGTCAATGTTCAGCCCTCGAGAGCCACATACCACACCGTGATTGGTAGATTCCTTCAGCTCCGCACACAACGCTATCAAGCGCCATTCATATTGCATATTGTGTATATTGTGTTGTTTCTTTTTTTAAATGCAAAGCACCTCAGGGAAGCAACCTAAATTTCGTTAGACCAGTAACTGTACATGCACAATGACAATAAAGATCATTCATTCATTCATATAAAACTAGCGGGCCGCACTAACATTAAACTATCATATTAAGGTGGGGGCCGCAAAATATTTGCCGCGTATCTGAGACTCCTGCTTGTAGGGGACTGACTCCAAAACATGGCCGCAGCAGCGAATTCTCCTATTTCCCAGTTTCCCCGAACACAGCATTACTTTCAAGTCTCATCCTCCAGGTGTTTCACTGGCCTCCCGCACAGGAAACCTCAACAACTCCGACGTCAACGCCCCCAGCACGCCCTCCCCCAGCAGCCCCGCCCGGCTCGTGGGCGGAGCCTCCACGCCTCACCTCCTCTCCGGCTTTTCCAACCCCCACGGGATGGAGCCGGCGAGAACCAACGGGGGGCTCCTGGGCCTACTCGGCGGGTCCAAGCCGAGAGACGGACGCAGGAGAATCAAGGCGGAGAACGGCTCGTCGCTGCTGGTGGTCCCGTACCCCATCATGGCGTCCAGCAACGACCAGTCCTGCATCACCATCACTGCCAAAGAGAAGACATATAGGTATTCGTCCATCGGCATATTCTATTGGTTTCCCTTTTGGGGTTTTTTTTGCCTCTCATGTGCACGCCCCCACAGGTGTAAAGTGTGCCCGCTGACCTTCTTCTCCAAGTCGGACATGCAGATCCACTCCAAAACGCACACGGAGGCCAAGGCGTACAAGTGTCCTCACTGCACCAAAACCTTCGCAAACGCCCCGTACCTGGCGCAGCACCTGCGCATACACCTGGGCCTCAAGCCGTATCGCTGCTCCTACTGCGAGAAGTGCTTTCGCCAGCTCTCGCACCTGCAACAGCACACCAGGTAACACACATTGCAAAAATGCCCATTGTCGATTTTCTACAACAAAACTGTATTGAGGGCAGCACGGTGGAGTGCATGTGCCTCACAATACGAAGGTCCTGAGTTCAACCCCGGGCTGGGGATCTCTCTGTGTGGAGTCTGCATGTTCTCCCCGTGACTGCGTGGGTTCCCTCCGGGTACTCCGGTTTCCTCCCACCTCCAAAAACATGCACCTGGGGATAGGTTGCTTGGCAACACTAAATGGGCCCTTGTGTGTGAATGTGAGTGTGAAAGGCCTACTGAAATGAGATTTTCTTATTTAAACGAGGATAGCAGGTCCATTTTATGTGTCATACTTGATCATTTTGCGATATTGCCATATTTTTGCTGAAAGGATTTAGTAGAGAACATCGACGATAAAGTTTGCAACTTTTGGTCGCTAATAAAAAAGCCTTGCCTGTACCGGAAGTAGCAGACGATGTGCGCGCGACGTCCCCGGTTGTAGGGCTCCTCACATCCTCACATTGTTTATAATCCAAGCCTCCAGCAGCAAGAGATATTCGGACCGAGAAAGCGACGATTTCCCCATTAATTTGAGCGAGGATGAAAGATTTGTGGATGAGGAAAGTTAGAGTGAAGCACTGAAGGAAAAAAAAAAAAGGAAAGGCGACGGTTTCAGGCGGCGGCAGTGGGAGCATTTTCAGATGTAATTAGACACATTTACTAGGATAACTCTGGAAAATCCCTTATCTGCTTATTGTTTTAATAGTGTTTTAGTGAGATTATAAAGTCATACCTGAAAGTCGGGTTGCTGTAGTGAACGCCAGTATCTCTGAGAGAAGCCGTGGAGCCAAGATCACAGCTGCCTTTTTGAGCTGCAGGAGGAGGTCGCATAATCCACTGAAGTCTCCGTTAAGAACCGACTTAATATCACAATTTTCCCATCCAAAAACTTGCTGGTTGACGTAGAGAAACATGTTCGCTTGACCGCTCTGTGTTAAAGCTTCACAACAAACAAAGAAACACCGGCTGTGTTTCGGTTGCTAAAGGCAGCTGCAATACACCGCTTTCCACCAACAGCATTCTTATTTGACGTCTCCATTATTAATTGAACAAATTGCAAAAGATTCAGCAACACAGATGTCCAAAATACTGTGTAATTATGCGATGAAAAGAGACTACTTTTAGCCGTGTGTGGTGCTGGGCTGAAATGTTTGCTCCAACCAATACCGTCACAAACACGCGTCATCATTCCGCGACGTTTTCAACGCGGGAAATTTAAAATTGCAATTTAGCAAACTAAAAAGGCCGTATTGGCATGTGTTGCAATGTTAATATTTCATCATTGATATATAAACTATCAGACTGTGTGTAGTGGGTTTCAGTAGGCCTTGAATGTTCTCTGTCTATATGTGTTAGCCCTGTGATAAGGTGACGACTTGTCCAGGGTGTACGCTGCCTTCCGCCAGAATGCAGCTGAGACAGGCTCCAGCACCCCCCACGACCCCAAAAGGGACAAGTGGTAGGAAATGGATGGATGGATGGAAAATTTCATTAATGTTTTTTTTTTTTTTAAATGGTGCAAAGCAGGTGACATTGTGGGTGCATGCATGTATTAATGCCATTCAAGCAACAGGGGGCAGTATAAACAGTATTTCATCTTACAGTTTTTTCCATTTCCTTACACACAATTTTACTATCTATGTGTCTGAACACACTTTTCCAAACACTAAATTCAATGCTCTTGATTCCTAGATTATTTGCAAAATGACACGCTTTGGTCAAAACACATGGCCATTTTTTTTTTAAATAAAGCAAGAATTTGTAAAAATGACTACTCAGTGGCCTAGTGCAGTGGTTCTCAAATGGGGGTACGCGTACCCCTGGGGGTACTTGAAGGTATGCCAAGGGGTACGTGAGATTTTTTTTAAATATTCTAAAAATAGCAACAATTCAAAAATCTTTTATGAATATATTTATTGAATAATACTTCAACAAAATAGGAATATAAGTTCATAAACTGTGAAAAGAAATGCAACAATGCAATATTCAGTGTTGACAGCTAGATTTTTTTGTGGACATGTTCCATAGATATTGATGTTAATGATTTCTTTTTTTGTGAAGAAATGTTTAGAATTAAGTTCATGAATCCACATGGATCTCTATTACAATCCCCAAAGAGGGCACTTTAAGTTGATGATTACTTCTATGTGTAGAAATCTTTATTTATAATTGAATCACTTGTTTATTTTTAAACAAGTTTTTAGTTATTTTTGTATCTTTTTTTCCAAATACTTCAAGAAAGACCACTACAAATGAGCAATATTTTGCACTGTTATACAATTTAATAAATCAGAAACTGATGACATAGTGCTGTATTTTACTTCTTTATCTCTTTTTTTCAACCAAAAATGCTTTGCTCTGAATAGGGGGTACTTGAATCAAACAATTTTGTTGCATTAGCTCATGGTAGTGCAGGATAAAAAAATCAATAAGGTGTATGTATAGGTAATAGTCGAGACCCAGAATGGACCGCTCGCCTGTGTATCGGTTAGGGACATCTCTACGCTGCTGATCCGCCTCCGCTTGGGATGGTTTCCTGTAGACGGGACTCTCGCTGCTGTCTTGGATCCGCTTTGAACTGAACTCTCGCGGCTGTGTTGGAGCCACTATGGATTGAACTTTCACAGTATCATGTTAGACCCGCTCGACATCCATTGCTTTCGGTCCCCTAGAGGGGGGGGTTTGACCACATCTGAGGTCCTCTCCAAGGTTTCTCATAGTCAGCATTGTCACTGGCGTCCCACTGGATGTGAATTCTCCCTGACCACTGGGTGTGAGTTTTCCTTGCCCTTTTGTGGGTTCTTCCGAGGATGTCGTAGTCGTGATGATTTGTGCAGTCCTTTGAGACATTTGTGATTTGGGGCTATATAAATAAACATTGATTGATTGATTGATTGATAAATAGATTACTGTACAGATAAATATATTGCACTTTTGCATCCAGGTTTATGGATGTATGTTACATTGACTTTTTATTCCAGTGAGTTAATCCATTTTTGGGGGGAATTGAGGAGATAGTTATGATGCGTTCAAGAATCTTACGGCCTGAGGGAAGAAGCTGTTACAGAACCTGGAGGTTCTGCTTCGGAGGCTGAGGAACCTCTTCCTAGAGTCCAGCAGTGAAAACAGTCCTTGGTGAGGGTGGGAGGAGTCTTTGCAGATTTTCTGAGCCCCGGTCAGGCAGCGGCTTTTTCCATAGAAGTAGTGGCATAAAACTTAAAAAAAAAAAAACTTTTCTGTGGCAGCATCGAAAAAAGTTACAAACTACGATGAGTTTAAGGATCGCTGACATTAGTAGGACAAAACAGTGCTTTCCAAATACCCTCATCAAGTGAAGCATGTGTAGTACAAACAGTGGGATTTCTAACAATTAGGAAGGTTTGTGTCATGTTTGTTCTCCTACAGAAAATATAATAAAACAAAACATATATTTTTTTATTCATCTGTTTCGTTTTTCACACAGCTCTGAAAGAGGTCCAGGGAGCCACTAGGAAGGCGCTAAAGAGCCACGGGTTGCTGGCCCCTGACAGAAATTATACTTAATATGTTATCAAATGTTGATCTTGTGCTTTCATCAACAACAACAAAAAGGTGCATGTAAAGCCAAAATGTAACCTTTGACCCCAGCAGCATCTTTATTTAGGACAAATCCACACCAATTTTACACATTTATAAATCCATCCATCCATTTTCTACCACTTATTCCCTTTGGGGACGCGGGGGGCGCTGGTGCCAATCTCAGCTACAATCGGGCAGAAGGCGGTGTACACCCTGGACAAGTCGCCAACTCTTCACAGACATTTCTAAATTACTTTTCTAAATATTGTGTAGTAGAGTAGTCCTCCAGTATCCTAGAAGGTTGAAATTCTGTGACTTGACAGGCAAGTGTTGATTGTAGTTTCCTTCTCTGACTTGTATTAGTAATTGAATTGTTTGTTCAGAATCCACACGGGGGATCGGCCGTACAAATGCTTCCAGCCTGGATGTGAAAAAGCCTTCACTCAGCTGTCCAATCTGCAGGTGAGCTCCCCTTCTTCCTCCCCGCAAGGTCAGGTGGACAAAACTGAACTGGGATGTGGACAGTTTTACATTAAAGCAGTGCTTTTTCAGGACATTTTTGCCACATTTTTAAGGGAACGAACCAATTTATCCATCCATCCATCCATCCATTTTCTACCGCTTATTCCCTTTTGGGGTCGCGGGGGGCGCTGGCGCCTATCTCAGCTACAATCGGGCGGAAGGCGGGGTACACCCTGGACAAGTCGCCAGCTCATCGCAGGGCCAACACAGATAGACAGACAACATTCACACTCATATTCACACACTAGGGCCAATTTAGTGTTGCCAATCAACCTATCCCCAGGTGCATGTCTTTGGAAATGGGAGGAAGCCGGAGTACCCGGAGGGAACCCACGCATTCACGGGGAGAACATGCAAACTCCACACAGGAAGATCCCGAGCCTGGATTTGAACCCAGGACTGCAGGAACTTCGTATTGTGAGGCAGACGCACTAACCCCTCTGCCACCGTGAAGCCCCCAATTTATCCAATTTGCACCAAATTAAAACGATTTAAAGCAGGGGTCCCCAAACTACGGCCCGCCAGCGTTCAAGATCTGGCCCGCAGGAAGTCCCAAGTTAAAAAATTATTTTTTAAATAAATAATAAAAAAAAAGGTTTAATTATTATTTTTTAAATCTGTCCTTTCTATTCCTTTTTCTACCGCTTGTTGCTTTTTACTCTGAGTCTCCTAGCCGCTCAGGAAAATCACATTGTCTATAAATGCATTTTCCAATCGATGACGTGACCAGCTCGGCCCCCGGCCTAATTATTTTATTATTATTTTTAGCAATCATCTATATATATATATATATATATATTAGGGGTGTAACGGTACACACAAATTTCGGTTCGGTGCGTACCTCGGTTTAGAGGTCACAGTTCGGTTCATTTTCGGTACAGTAAGAAAACAAAAAAATATATAAATATTTTGGTTATATATTTACCAAATTTGTAAACAATGGTAACACTATAATAATTATGCCCACGTTAATCCACATTAAACTGCCTCAAGTTGTTGCTTTGATTAAATCAAATGAAAAAACCTTTCTTCTACATATAAAAAGTGCGACATTAAACAGTTTCCATTGAGACTGTTTAATGTCAACTCATCATGCTCAATTTATTACAGCATTTGGGAAGCCTGTAGTTGACTCTTATTATGTAAATGTTGTATTTTTATCAACATGTGATAGCAGGGACCCTGCCATTCAAAACTAGGATGCTACATTACTAATGATTCATGTAACTATAGCTGAAAAAAATAGTACAATTGCAATAGGAGAGACTATTCATCCCTGAACACCATGGAGTTCAATGAAATAACAGACAGACAGGGCTTTGCTGCCCCTAACACACACGCACACACATGCGTGCGCACACATACACAGCAAAATGAGCTAACGTTACGCTAAAACAGGGGTAGGGAACCAATGGCTCTCGAGCCAGATGTGGCTCTTTTGATGACTGCATCTGGCTCTCAGATAAATCTTAGCTGACATTATTTAACAGGATAAATAATTAATAATCCCGCTGGTAATCACAGTGTTAAAAATAACGTTCAAAATATAAAACATTCTCATGCATTTGAATCCATCCATCCGTTTCTACTGCACCTGTTCAAGAAGTCGCATTAATGATCAAAAGTATTTTATTTATTATTGGTTACCTTCAGAATAACAATGTTATTAAAAAGAATAAGAGATGCACGCATTTAGTTGTTGTAATCTGGGAAAGTCCAAATGAAAGAGGAATTCTCTTGTCAGAGCGTGGGACGACACTGTTCAAGGGTACAGGTCTACGGCTTTCTCCTCATTGAGCTAAATTGAATCCAGTCTCTGTTTAATTCCTTGCTTCTTGTCTGTTTAATAGATGTCATCAGTGTTTGAACCTGACAGTTGTATTCAGTCTTAAACATATTATATGGCCCTCACGGAAATATGTTTTAAAATATTTGGCTTTCATGGCTCTCTCAGCCAAAAAGGTTCCCGACCCCTGCGCTAAAAGCTAATTAGCCTTCACCTCAAGCCTATACTGTGAGCTAGCTGAGCTTCAGTTTAAGTTTCTAGAAGGTCAACGGGTTCATAGTGATGTTTGTAATAGTTGTGACTGGGAAGTGTTCAGTATAATTCGGGTAGAGTCCGCTGCTCACCTGCTAAACGAATATCTCTGCTCGACACTGTAGCATTGACTACATCGCTCTGAATAAGCCTTGCTGATTGGCTTTGTATGTAACCAATCAGATGGTTGCGTGGGCGGGACAATGATGGGTGCTGAGACAGAGGCAGAAAGCAGAGCAGCTTGTGAAGACTTCTGCTTCCAAACTCGTTCTGTACGCCCGCTTGCCGAACCGAAAACCCCGTACCGAAACGGTTCAATACAAATACACATACCGTTACACCCCTAATATATATATATATATATATATATATATATATATATATATATATATATATATATATATATATATATATATATATATATATATATATATATATATATATATATAATATATGGGTTGGCATTGTGTATTTTGTCTGACCATTGATTATGTTCCGTGCTGAAGTCTCACCAGAGGCACCACAACAAAGACAAACCCTTCAAGTGTTCCAACTGCTACCGGGCCTACTCGGACTCGGCCTCCCTGCAGATCCACCTGTCGGCCCACGCCATCAAGACGGCCAGGGCCTTCTGCTGCAACACGTGCGACAGAGCGTACACGTCGGTAAGTTCAACTCCTTTTTCCTCATCATGGACCCTTGTTAGTAAAGGAGCTAACTATGCACCTGATCCGCCTTTTTCCCATCCCGGTATCGCAGGAGACCTACCTCATGAAGCACATGTGTAAACGCTCAGCGGTCCACCACGGGGGGCCACGGCACCCCGCTGAGCGTAGGGTGGACCCCGCCCAACACCTCCGCACAGATTCCTCGGACCTGAGCGCCGCCATATTGTCCAGACATCACCTTTCTCTCGCCGTCTGATCCCATGGACTTTTTAAGGCACCGAGGGACACCCGAGTGTACTTGTATGTTGATAATGAGAATTTGGACTGTCCAAATGTGTCTAATGAGCACTTTCAGGTCTGAAAATGACAGACTTAAAAAAAAAAAAAAAATCCAATGTAATAATTGTTTAAAGGGGAACATTAACACCAGACCTATGTAAGCGTCAATATATACCTTGATGGTGCAGAAAAAGGACCATATATTTTTTGAACCGATTTCCGAACTCTAAATGGGTGAATTTTGGCGAATTAAACGCCTTTCTATTATCCGCTCTCGGGGCGATGACGTCACTTCGGTAGTCAATCCGCCATTTTCTCAAACACATTACAAACATCGAGTCAAATCAGCGCTGTTATTTTCCGTTTTTTTGACTGCTTTCCGTACCTTAGAGACATGCCTCGTCGGAGGGTGTAACAACACGATCAGGGACGGATTCAAGTTGACTTACGTGGAGTGTGCGTCGATTAGCACGGCATGCTAATCGATGCTGACATGCTATTTAGGCTAGCTGTATGTACATATTGCATCGTTATGCCTCATTTGTAGCTATATATTCATCCAGCCTTTCCCTCCACCCACATTTAATGCCAAACAAACACATACCAATCAACAGATTCAAGTTGCACCAGTGTCAAAAGATGCGAAAGTCCCTCGTTTGTTCTGCACATTTTACCGACGATAGCAATGCTACGACAGAGATTTGTGGATATCCTGCGACACTCAAAGCAGATGCATTTTCAACGATAAAGTCAACGAAATCACAAAGGTGAGTTTTGTTGATGTTATTGACTTATGTGCTAATCAGACATATTTGGTCGCAGCATGACTGCCAGCTAATCGATGCTAACATGCTATTTAGGCTAGCTGTATGTACATTTGTAGCTATATTTTCATCCAGCCTTTCACTTCACCCACATTTAATGCCAAACAAACACTTACCAATCGACAGATTTAAGTTGCTCCAGTGTCAAAAGATCCGAAAGTCCCTCGTCTGCACATTTTACCGGCGATGCTTCGACAGAGATGCCACAGAGATGTATTGATATCCTGCGCCACTCAAAGCAGATGCATTTCCAACGATAAAGTCAACGAAATCACAAAGGTGAGTTTTGTTGATGTTATTGACTTATGTGCTAATCAGACATATTTGGTCGCGGCATGACTGCCAGCTAATCAATGCTAACATGCTATTTAGGCTAGCTGTATGTACATTTGTAGCTATATTTGCATCCAGCCTTTCACTCCAACCACATTAAATGCCAAACAAACACTTACCAATCGACGGATTTAAGTTGCTCCTGCACATTTTACTGGCGATGCTAAGACAGACATGGCACAGACATATATATGGATACCCTGCGACACTCAATCGTTGGTTAGAAGGCGATCGCCGAATAGCTTCAGTCTCTTCTTCAATTTCGTTTTCGCTATCTGCCTCCTTACTCCAACCATCTGTTTCAATACATGCGTAATCTGTTGAACAGCTTAAGCCGCTGATCTCCGAGTCTGAATCCGAGCTAATGTCGCTATATCTTGCTGTGCTATCCGCCATATTGGCATCACTAAATGACGCCACAGGAAAATGGACAATGGATTTAAAGATAGCGAAAATCAGGCACTTTAAAGCCTATTTTCGGGATATTCCATGATGGGTAAAATTTTGAAAAAAACTTCGAAAAATAAAATACGCCACTGGGAACTGATTTTTATTGGTTTTAACCCTTCTGAAATTGTGATAATGTTCCCCTTTAACTTCACAGCGAGTGTTATGTGCAAGATATTTTTAAAAACATTGTAATGTACCAGATGGTGTTTTTTTATACGCTCCCTAACTTTTTTATGCTGGTGCGACACCGTAGAAACACTTTAGAAATAGTCTTCATTCATGACGTCTTTTTTTGTTGTGTGTATTATATTGTTCATGTTTTATACCATAACTGTTAAGGGAGGAGATGATTTGATGTATTTTCACGTGTAGATGATGCATTCTAACTGCCTTGTGTGTCCTAACACGGTAAACAAAAAAAAAAAAACCTAAACATATTGTCCTTTTTTTTTTGTAAGAATAAAATTACTTCTGGAATTAGTGAAAGTGATTTTTTTTTTGTTTTGTTTATTTTACACATAAATGATTCTTCTTTCAACATGGGGCGACATAGCTCGGTTGGTAGAGCGGCCGTGCCAGCAACTTGAGGGTTACAGGTTCGATTCCCGCTTCCGCCATCCTAGTCGCTGCCGTTGTGTCCTTGGGCAAGACACTTTACCCACCTGCTCCCAGTGCCACCCACACTGGTTTAAATGTAACTTAGATATTGGGTTTCACTATGTAAAGCGCTTTGAGTCACTAGAAAAAAGCACTATATAAATATAATTAACTTCACAATTCACTTCAATGAGAACGGGATGTTACTTCCAGCTATCAGCATAGCCATCTTTGTCTCAGCATAAGATACACCATCGGGTCTCCATTTTGCAGGGTGGGCCAGAATACTGGGTTTTGAACGATGCTTCGCTGACTGACCGTTCATGGCTAAATATCCGTTCGGCCGCCGTGTTCAATAGAGAAGTCTGTTCTACAAAATTTACAGGCAACATACCCCTTCCCCTTCGAACTCTCCTGGAAAAACTGAAATTCTTGTTTCCAATCGTTCTGGAACTTGCAAGCGTATTTCTTCCTTTTGCTCGTCGACGGTGTAATATATTGGGTTGGAGTCAATAACCAGGCGACGGGATGAAGTTAAGTCTCTTAGCTGTGGGCTTCAGAACAGACTCCCTAATGCATGTTCTTTGACTGCACTTAAATGTAGAATATATTTACATTCTATTCTATGTACAGTAGATGGTCACCACATTGCTGAGTCAGGTTCTCATGGAGCTGGAGGGGGCGTGGCCTCCAGCTCCATCTAGAATTTCGGGAGAAAATTTGCCCTGGTAGGTTTTCATTAGAGGCGATGAATTCCGGGAGTCTCCCGGAAAATCCGGGAGGGTTGGCAAGTACATGTATGCTCTGAGTGTTCCTTTTGTTGTGTCTGGGCTGGCCGGGCCGACACTTCCTGCACACTTCACCGTCCAAAGCGAGCTGCCCTGAGCCTTCAAGCTCTTTAGAACTTCCTGCACTCATTATGGCAGCACGAAGCCCAGCTGTGTGCATGCTGATTGCTGCTCATAAACATGAGTGCACAATTCCACGCCTGTAAGACATATTTATGTGATAGGAGTGGGGGGGGACAGCACCGTTTTTTTTTTGTGTGTGTTTTTTTTTTTTTTGGCAGATTCAAAGGAATTGGATGTGAGATCTGCTCGTCCAGACCACAGTTATGAGGGGGAGGAGGGTGACGCTTGGAGGAAATGGGTGTAGAGCACTTCTCCTCCCACTTCTATATCTCCATGCATTCCTCCTCTCCTCACATTTTATGACAGTTGGTGCCAGAAAGGAGGAGAACACACTGAAATCTGGTAGGAACTTCTTTTCATAACTAACTGAACTATTTCATCTCCTGCATGTACTTTGTATAGTTTCTCACAGGTAATGGCTACACTGAAGAAGTTCTTTATCCATAAACAATGTGAAAATTGAGAAGGTGTCTGAAATCAGTTTTTTGGGGTCATCTTAGATCAGGGGTAGGGAACCTATGGCCCGCGAGCCAGATGTGGCTCTTTTAATGACTGCATCTGGCTCTCAGATAAATCTGAGCTGACATTGCTCAAAGGCAGGGGTCTCAAACTCAATTTACCTGGGGGCCACTGGATGCAGAAACTGGGTGAGGCTGGGCCGCAACAAAGGATTTCTTAAAAAATTCTAACATGCACTTTTTATTGAATTCACCTTCTTTGAATGGCTTTCCCGCCCTAGCAACAGCGACATTCTTTCCGGGAAACACCCGAATATCAGTGACCCCATCCGACAATCTCCCGGGGCAATTACCCTCCTGGTTTTCATCGGACAACGATGTTCCGTCTCGTCCGCTTTTCCACCATACAAACAGTGTGCCGGCCCAGTCACATCTTGTGTGAGGGTTCTGCAGACCCACGGAAGTGACTGCAAGACATATTTGATCAACAGCCATACAGGTCACACTGAGGGTGGCCGTATAAACAACTTTATCACTGTTACAAATATGCGCCACACTGTGAACCCACACCAAACAAGATTGACAAACACATTTTGGGAGAACATCTGCACCGTAACACAACATTAACACAACAGAACAAATGTCCAGAATCTAAAGCAGCCCTAACTTTTCCGGTGGGCGATGGTATATATTGTAGCCGGGAAGAGTTAGGGCTGCATTGGATTCTGGGTATTTGTTCTGTTGTGTTTTGTTGTGTAACCTACTCAGTAGCCTACTGGTTAGAGTGTCCGCCCTGAGATCGGTAGGTCGTGACTTCAAATCCCGACCGAGTCATACCAAAGACTATAAAAATGGGATCCATTACTTCCCTGCTTGGCACTCAGCATTAAGGGTTGGAATTGGGGGTTAAATCACCATAAATGATTCCCGATGCTGCCCACTGCTCCCCTCACCTCCCAGGGGGTGATCAAGGGTGATGGGTCAAATGCAGAGAATAATTTCGCCACATCTAGTGTGTGTGTGACAATCATTGGTACTTTACTTTTTTACTTTGTTACGGTGCAGATGTTCTCCCAAAATGTGTTTGTCATTCTTGTTTGGTGTGGGTTCACAGTGTGGCGCATATTTGTAACAGTGATAAAGTTGTTTGTACGGCCACCCTCAGTGTGACCTGTATGGCTGTTGATTAAGTATGCCTTGCAGTCGCTTACTGCGTCTACAGACATCATATACAACATGTGGCGGGGCTGGCACGCTGTTAAAGACAGTGCCTCCACGGTGCCCCCTTAATGTTGTTGTTCGGGTACATTTCGGGAGGATGATTACCCCTGGAGGGGCACTGAAAAATGGAAGTCTCACGGAAATATCGAGGGTATGCAAGTATGACGCTGTAAAGCACCATTCATATTAAACTGGCGGGCCGCACCAACGTTAAATTTTCACATCAAGCTGCGGGCCGCATAATAACGTCTGCGTGTTTGAGACCCCTGCTTAAAGGCCTACTGAAATGAGATTTTCTTATTCAAACGGGGATAGCAGGTCTATTCTATGTGTCATACTTGATCATTTCGCGATATTGCCATATTTTTGCTGAAAGGATTTAGTAGAGAACATCCACGATAAAGTTTGCAACTTTCGGTGCTAAGAGAAAAGCCCTGCCTCTACCGGAAGTTGCAGACGATGACGTCTTATGTTGATGGCTCCTCACATATTCACATTGTTTTTAATGGGAGCCTCCAACAAAAAGAGCTATTCGGACCGAGAAAATGACAATTTCCACATTAATTTGAGCGAGGATGAAAGATTCGTGTTTGAGGATATTGATAGCGACTGACTAGAAAAAACCCCCAAAAAACTTGATTGCATTGGGACGGATTCCGATGTTTTTAGACACATTTACTAGGTTAATTCTGGGAAATCCCTTATCCTTCTATTGTGTTGCTAGTGTTTTAGTGAGTTTAACAGTACCTGATAGTCGGAAGGGTGTGTCCACGGGTGTCTTGACGTGCAGTGTCTCAGGGGAGTCGACGGCAGCTTTATGGACGTCACAAGCTCAGCTTTTCTCCGGTAAGAACTGACTTTGTAACCACAATTTTCTCACCGAAACCTGCTGGTTGACATGTGGTCGGGATCCATGTTCTCTTGACCGCGCTCTGATCCATAGGAAAGTTTCACCTCCAGGAATTTTAAACAAGGAATCACCGTGTGTTTGTGTGGCTAAAGGCTAAAGCTTCCCAACTCCATCTTTCTACTGTGACTTCTCCAATATTAATTGAACAAATTGCAAAAGATTCAGCAACACAGATGTCCAAAAAACTGTGTAATTATGCCGTTAAAGCAGACGACTTTTAGCTCTGTGTGTGCAGCGCTCATATTTCCTAAAAACCTGTGACGTCTTGCGTACACGTCATCATTACACGACGTTTAGAAGACGAAACTCCCGGGAAATTTTGAAATTGCAATTTATTAAACTAAAAAGGCCGTATTGGCATGTGTTGCAATGTTAATATTTCATCATTGATATATAAACTATCAGACTGCGTGGTGGGTAGTAGTGGGTTTCAGTAGGCCTTTAACACGATAAGTAATTAATAATTTAACTTGTAATCACATTGTTAAAAATAAAGTTCAAAATATAAAACATTTTCATCCATCCATCCGTTTCTACCGCACCTGTTCAAGCGGTCTTCAGTATTCTGCTTCCGTGGTTATCATCACACTCTTTCTTTGCCATCACTGATACCCTTTGCAGCCTGTCTCACTGTAAGTTCCATTTCCTGTTCTATGGCCTTCATCACTTGTTCATATAGTCTTCTGTGGTGACATCACCTAGACCAGAGGCATCCAAAGTGCGGCCCGGGGGCCATTTGCGGCCCGCAGCTAATCGTTTACCGGCCCGCCACACATTCTGCAAAAATTGACAGTATTGCCAAAAATTTAAAAAAAAGTGGAATGAGGTGAAATCTGATGAGGAAAAAGTGGCAATGTTGACACAAAGCTGCCATGCAGGCATTTTTTCCCCCCCTTTTGTCTTTATTTTCTATTTTTTTCCATTGCTCAAAAAAAAAAAATGACAAAAATTATAGTTATAATGAATCATTACTTAAAAATGATCACTTTAAAATGTTTTATATGGAAAAAAACATTGCATATGTTGTGTGGTTGCCATATAAAAACATCAAAGTTTTGACAAAAGAGCATAAAAAAAACTAAAAATCGACAGATATATCGGAAGTTGATCTTGAAATTTAAGTGTTAAAAGTTAAAAAAAAATAGTAAAAATGTATCACTTTATGAGTGGGGAACCTTTCGGGTCTCAAATATATTTAGTAGGATTTTATTTAACTTTTCACTGTGATTACTCAAAAATATTAAATAATTAAAATCAATGGTGTCCTGCAATATTGATCTTTGAGGGCTTTAATTGCTAAATAAAGGAACTCTCCTGAAAGAATGAATAACCATCTATCTATCTATCTATCTATCTATCTATCTATCTATCTATCTAAATACTGCATATTTCAGTTTTACTATAAAAAAAACGAGTTTTCTTTGACAGAAAAGGCATAAAACCTTAATTGTTTTACTTTATATCAACCTCAAGTTGATTAGATTTACTGTAAGCATTAAATAAATAATGATAATAATAATTTGACTTATTTTTAACATTTTAGTGACTGAGACCCTCTATGCTCCCCAGGAGACCTAAGGATAAAAAAAAAAAAAATCCATATATTTTGTTATGGTTTGAAAAGGCACAAAATATCAAAATGACCCCGCATGCTTACATTTTTCCATGTTTGGACACCCCTGACCTAGAAAATACAGAAAAAGGAAAAGTGCAGTAATCCTTTTGCTCTTTAGCACAACCCTAGTAGCTCCCTGCAGGCTTTTTCCAAAAATATGTGAAAATGAAAAAATATGAGGGGAAGAAATATATTTTTTGTTTTAATATATTTTCTGTAGGAGGACAAACATGACACAAACTTTCCTAATTGTTAGAAATCCCACTGTTTATGTTAAACATGCTTCACTGATGAGAGTATTTGGCAAGCGCTGTTTTGTATTACTAATTTCAGCGGTCCTTGAACTCACCGTAGTTTGTTTACATGTACAACTGCCACAGAAAGACACGTTTTATGCCACTTCTTCTTTGTTTCATTTTGTCCACTAAACGTTTTATACTGTGCGTGAATGCGCAAATGTGAGCTTTGTTGATGTTATTGACTTGTGTGGAGTGCTAATCAGGCATATTTGGTCACTGCATGAATGCAAGCTAATTGATGCTAACATGCTATTTAGACTAGCTGTATGTAACCTATACGTGATTACGAATCAATGCAAAATATATATGGGGTCTTGTGGGCTAGGAATTAAAATCCATACAAGCTATATGGGGTGTTATGGGCTAAGAAATAAATATGTACGTACATATTTATGTACAGTATGTATGTACATATTGTATTATTATTATGCGTCGTTTGTAAGTATATTTGAGCTCATTTAATTTCCTTTACTTATGTGTATTTTGTTTATTTTTCCCTGTTTTATGACAAATTATCTGTACGTAATATTGGCTGCTTTTCTGATAGTTCGGGGGTCGGCAACCCGCGGCTCTTTAGCGCCGTCCTATTGGCTCTCTGGAGCTTTTTTTAAAAATGTATGAAAAATGGAAACAATATTAGGGGAAAAAAACATGTTTTGTTTTGATATGGTTTCTGTAGGAGGAAAAACATGACACAAACCTCCCTAATTGCTATAAAGCACACTGTTTGTATTAAACATGCTTCACTGATTCGAGTATTTGGTGAGCGCCGTTTTGTCCTACTAATTTTGGCGGTCCTTGAACTCACCGTAGTTTTTTTTACATGTATAACTTTTTCCGACTTTCTAGGACGTGATTTATGCCACTTTTTCTGTCTCATTTTGTCTACCAAACTTTTAATCTGTGCATGAATGCACAAAGGTGAGTTTTGTTGATGTTATTGACTTGTGTGGAGTGCTAATCAGACATATTTGGGCACTGCATGACTGCAAGCTAATCGATGCTAACATGCTATCTAGGCTAGCTATATGTACATATTGAAATATTATGCCTCATTTGTAGCTATATTTGAGCTCATTTAATATTCCTTTACTCTCTTTCATAGTTCTTTTTTCCTTTACTCATGTGTATTTAGTTTTTTTTTCCATGTTTTATGACAAATTATCTGTACGTAACATTGGCTGAATTTCTGATAGTTGTTTGTGCGCCGTGTTGTTCCAGACCACAGCAAATGTTACCCAGCTTGCAAAGATTGTACAAACTGTAATAAATCCATTAGAAGATTTCGTTTCCTTTTAACTTGGACACTTACATCATTACCTTTTGGCTTTTCTAATTTATTTCCAGGAGTTATGTCACCCTCTGAGAAGTTTTACTAATGTTTTTCAATGTTGTAAAAATTACATTTCAACATTTCTGTCAACGAAGATTTGGGTCAGCCTGCGACACATAGTCCTTTTGATAGTAGGCTAATATAGCTAATAGAGACACATCATGTGTTGCCATCATTAAAACACTTATATAAGTATTTTTATTTTATTTTTTGCGGCTCCAGACCGATTACTTTTTTGTATTTGTGGTCTAATATGGCTCTTTCAACGTTTTGGGTTGCCGACCCCCGCTTTAGATGCTCGCCGAGTTGAAGTCTAAAGAGACGTGCTGAAGGCTGTTTATGTTTGACTTTTGAGGGACATTTTTTCCATAAAATTGTGGTTGAAGTCGAGAAGCATTGCACTTGAGAGTGTCGTATAGACTTGAATATGTCACTTGAAAAAAGGCTCCGAGTTAATGCTCTGTGGGTTGTGATGTCATGGAAACACTGCGAGATGTTATGATTGTCCTAATAAATCAAAGATGTTTGCTAACATCACCGAAGTTTTCATCTTGGAGGCACAAGAGGAAGCTGAGCTTTGACTCATGGTTACACTTCCCTAAGGAAACGCCCAGTTCTGACTTGACATGTGTTTTTTTTTCTTCTTCTTCATATTTTCATATACAGATTAACAATCTGCTGATCCTCACGTGCTCTGTCAACTATGGTTTTCCTGCTCATCTCCTTGACCGTGCTGCATCTGCTTACCCTGTCCATGCTGCTCGTTGCCACCTTGGAGAAGGTGAGCTGCGGTCTAATGCTTTCACCAAGATATGGCGCCCCGGAAAAGGGATCATATAAAATGAATGTGTTCCATGGTTCTGCTGCCATCATTGGATACTATAACTACTGTATTTCCTTGAATTGCCGCCGGGACGCTAATTAATTTAAAACCTCTTCTCACTCCGGCACTTACCAAAGGCATGCAGTAAAAAATTGAGTGTGATGTAAGGATACCATCATGAAAAGCACATTTAATAAAAAAAAAATATGATGGTCTTACCTTTACTTATTAATGAAGTCCATGCCTGCTCCTTTTGATCAAAAACATCGATAACTTGTTTATTGAAGTCTTCCTTATCTTTCTTTAGTTTTAAAAGTCTCTCTGTCTCGACGCAGATCTTCCTTTATTACCTCCTGCTTCGATTGAAAGTCCAGTTTAGAAAACTGCTATCAGTTAGCTCGGCTCCTCAAGTGCGGGCGACGACAGAATTACCCTCGGACAACTCCCCCTCCCGTTCTGCTCAGTGTGTGATCTCTTTATCCCACCGTTGCCACCATGAAGGGTTATTGTATAAATAATACACTGGGTATTTAGGATTGGAACATGCTTTATTTCAGCCCAGTTGTTTACATAGTCAGCATTGGAGTGTTACATCCTCAAAGGTCCGTCATATCCGTCCCAGCACATATCACGTCACTCATTGTCACTTCTTCCGCAGCCGAGTAGTCGCAAGAAGGATCACTAGCACCCTCTACCACCAGGAGGCGGGAGTCATTTAATGATTCATATTTGACACCCACAGTTACGGTATATTAATAAAACATAGCTGCTGACTGTTCTTTTTAGCATACCGCTTGGACCTTAAATCCTACTGAATAGCTCTTAATCTTCTTCCCTTTATGCGATTTCAAATTACTGGTATTGAAATCAGCTTCCTCCATTTTGAAAATGATGACAGGAGAAGTGTCACTCGGATTGTCACGAGTTTGACCCGGCGGTGATACTAAGCATGCACTAATTATTTTGCAAAGCGAGTTTGACCCGGCAGTAATTCAAGGCAGGCGCATACTATATGCAATTCAAGGAAATACGGTATACAGGAAAAAAAGGTCAAAACGTAACTTTCCTAAATGTCATACATGTGTAAAATTACCAAACCTTTTTTATATTTCAAAAAAACTAAAATAAAGTACAACTATTCACCTTTTGAAGACAGAAACAACATGAGAAGTATGAAATGAGCTCATTTTTTCACCAGGAGATGGCACCAAAGTTGAACAATTTCTTGTGTAAATTGAATAATCTGTTCCAGGGTCAAACTACTGCAAATAACAAACCTTTAATGACTATACGGGATGTTTTGGGTCAAATTAAACCCCCCCCCCCCTTTTTTTCTTTTTTTTTTAGACAGACACGTCAATCAATCAAAATCAGTGGAACCTAAACTTTAAACAAAATAAACACATTACACTATATTTTGTACCGTTTTTAACAATTGGTCACAGCAGATGAAACAAAGACAACGTCAGCCAATACATTTTAAGATAGTGGTCTGCAACAACAATCATTTATGGAACAAAACTGATTCATTTCGGCCGTAACCACACCAGAACAACACCAGCAACAAAACCACTGTCTAGAAAAACTGTTCACGTTCTGCCGTGATCAATCAATCAATCAATCAAATTATATTTATATAGCCCTTAATCACAAATGTCTCAAAGGTTTGCACAAGCCATAACGACATCCTCGGCTCAGATCCCACATCAGGGCAAGAAAAAAACTCTACCCAATGGGATACAATGAGAAACCTTGTATGGCATGGGTGTCAAATTGTGGCCCGCGGGCCAAATGAAATTTGCCCCTTGAGGAAATATCAAATTAACATTAGAACTGGCCCGCCGGTGTTATACAGCGGTGCCACTGTAACACCGCAATGCACCGATTTCCCGGGAGACTCTCGAATTTCAGTGCCCCTCCCGAAAATCTCCCGGTGCAACCATTCTCCCGAATTCCACCCAGACTACAATATTGGGGGTGTGCCTTAAAGGCACTGTCTTTAGCGTCCTCAAGTCTTTAGCGTCGTCAAGTCTGTTTTCCCTCCTCACAAACAGCGTGCCGACCCAGTCACATATGTGGCTTCTACACACGTATGTAAATGCAAGTCACACTGGATCAACTGCCATACAGGTCACACTGAGGGTGGCCATACAAACAACTTTAACACTGTTACAAATATGCGCCACACTGTGAACCCACACCAAACAAAAATACCAAACACATTTTGGGAGAACATCCGCACCGTAACACAACATAAAGAATACCCAGAACCCTTGCAGCACTAACTCTTCCGGACCGCTGCAATATACACCCCCCCGCTACCAACAAACCCTGCCCGCCCACCTGAGCCCCAACATTAACTGAGCAGTAAAAAGGCCTGAATGGTTGATTTATTCATTGTTGTTTTATTTTCAAATGTGTTAGCCTGTGGAAAAAGTTAGTTATTTACCTCAGAAGGCTGCAAATACAGGGCTTCACGGTGGCAGAGGGGTTAGTGCGTCTGCCTCACAATACGAAGGTCCTGCAGTCCTGGGTTCAAATCCAGGCTCGGGATCTTTCTGTGTGGAGTTTGCATGTTCTCCCCGTGAATGCGTGGGTTCCCTCCGGGTACTCCGGCTTCCTCCCACTTGCAAAGACATGCACCTGGGGATAGGTTGATTGGCAACACTAAATTGGCCCTAGTGTGTGAATGTGAGTGTGAGTGTTGTCTGTCTATCTGTGTTGGCCCTGCGATGAGGTGGCGACTTGTCCAGGGTGTACCCCGCCTTCCGCCCGATTGTAGCTGAGATAGGCGCCAGCGCCCCCCGCGACCCCAAAAGGGAATAAGCGGTAGAAAATGGATGGATGGATGTTCAATATTCAATGAAAAACTTATTTGGGTCCCTATGAAAAGGATAATTTGTTCAACCTCGACTCGCGGCTTTGTTCAGTTTTAAATTTTGGCCCACTCTGTATTTGAGTTTGACACCCCTGTTGTTGGGTATCATCCGTCGCTCAGACAGCCTATTGGCCTCGCTGCTCCACATGGTCCCGGAGCCGGATAGTGGCTGGCATTCATGCGGCGACTACCGACTACCGGCGTCTCAATGATGCCACCACACCCAATCGCTACCCGGTATTCCACATTCAGCTCCTGTTTTGTGGCCCTGGTACAGGGGTACCACCAAGTCCATGTGCATCCCGCAGACATCCCCTAAGACTACTGGGTGAGGTCTTTCGGTTTGTTAGAATTCCTCAGGATGCCTGTCTGACTGAAGAACGCGGCCCAATCCTTCCAATCTCGGCGCTTAGAGACATGCCCTTTATTTTTGTCTACTTGGACGATGTACTGGTCACCAGGGCCTCTTCACAAGGCTTGACCAGTCTCGGACTGATCATAATTCCAGCAAAGTGTGTCTTTTGTGTGCCGTCCATCCAAAATTGGGCCACCCACCTACAATCGAAGTTGGAAGCTGTTTCTGGTTTTCCCCGACCTTGCTCAGCCGGAGGGCTCTGAGAATTTCTCGGGATGGTTAACATTTACCATCCGTTCATCCATCGGGCAGCCCACACCATGCGCCCACTGTGCAAGGCCCTTAGGGGTGAGTCCACTAACCAGGATCTCTATGTCCAAAGTAGCTGAGCCGTGGTCCGCCTGCCAGCAAAGCAAGCTGTCATTCATCTCAGCATACACTACAGACATCCGACACATTGCGGGCAAATCCAACGTGATCGCAGACTGCCTCTCGAGATCGATCATCGGCGAGATGCAGTTGACTACTGTGGACCAGACCTCAGACCATGGGATTCTGTTACTTGAAAGGCCCACTGAAACCCATTACTTCTGACCACGCAGTCTGATAGTTTATATATCAATGATGAAATATTAACATTGCAACACATGCCAATACCGCCTTTTTAGTTTACTAAATTGCAATTTTAAATTTCCCGCAAAGTGTCGTGTTGAAAACGTTGCGGTATGATGACGCGTGCGTTTGACGTCTTGGTTTGTAGCGGACATTTTTCCCTGCCCGATCCAAGCTATAAGTAGTCTGCTTTAATCACATGATTACACATCTGTGTTGCTGAATCTTTTGCAATTTGTTCAATTAATAATGGAAAAGTCAAAGTAGAAAGATGGAGGTGGGAAGCGTTTAGCCTTTAGCCACAGAAACAGAGCAGGTGTTTCCTTGTTTAAAATTCCCGAAGGTGAAGCTTTAGTATGGATCAGAGCGGTCAAGCGAACATTGATCCTGACCACATGTCAATCGGCAGTTTTCGGTGAGAAAATTGTGGTAATAAGTCGGCTCTTACCGGAGACATCAGCGGAGCTTACGTCCGGCTGCAGCTGTGTGACTTCCCTCAGAGACACTGGGTCAACACACCCGTGGCCACACTCCTCCGACTTTCAGGTACTATTTAATCTCACTAAAACACTAGCAACACAACAAGCAGATAAGGGATTTTCCAGAATTATCCCAGTAAATGTGTCTAATAACATCTGAATCGCTCCCACTGCAATCGCCTTATTTTTTTTTTCTAGTCCTTCACTCTAAATTTCCTCATCCACAAATCTTTCATCCTCGCTCAAATTATTGCGGAAATTGTCGCTTTCTCGGTCCGAATAGCTCCCGCTGCTGCTGGCTATGATTGTAAACAATGTGAGCATGTGAGGAGCCCTACAACCCGTGACGTCACGTGCACATCATCTGTTGTGGGTGCACTCCCTGGCTGCACTAGCTTTTGTGTTCACTCAATAGCTGGGCTAGTTTTTGTTAGGTGTGCACTCCCGGGCTGCACTAGCTTCTTTTTTGTGTGTTATATTTTACATTGCTATACCTAGTCTATTTATACCTGCATTGTCCTTTCCATTCTTCAATCAATCAATGTTTACTTATATAGCCCTAAATCACTAGTGTCTCAAAGGGCTGCACAAACCACCACGACATCCTCGATAGGCCCACATAAGGGCAAGAAAAACTCACACCCAGTGGGACATCGGTGACAAAAATGACCCAGTGGGACGTTGGTGACAATGATGACTATGAGAACCTTGGAGAGGAGGAAAGCAATGAATGTCGAGCGGGTCTAACATGATACTGTGAAAGTTCAATCCACAATGGATCCAACACAGTCGCGAGAGTCCAGTCCAAAGCGGATCCAACACAGCAGCGAGAGTCCCGTTCACAGCGGAGCCAGCAGGAAACCATCCCAAGCGGAGGCGGATCAGCAGCATTCTTACACTTTCCATCATTGTAACTAAGCTACTGTGTTGAACAATTTCCCCTGTGGATCATTAAAGTTTGTCTAAGTCTAGCACTAGCTTTTGTTTTGTGTGCGATCCTTAGCAAAACCAGCTTTGGTTTTGTGTGCACTCTCGATCTGCACTAGTTTTTGTTTTGTGCTCATACATGCTGTTACTTGTCTCTGCATCCTGGGGTTCCAGACCAACATAAATGTAACAGATATGTGGATATCTTATTCATTCCTATTGTATCAATCGCCGGGTCTGTGCTCATAATCACACTTGTACGGTTTTCAGAAAACAGAAAAAAGCCAAAGCACAAGCAAAAGACACGATAGTGCAGTTGACTGCAAGTTTTGTCTGACTTTTGAGCCAAAAATTTTGGATGAACTCTAAATTCTTCCACTTTTGGTTTGTTCAACTTTAAAGGCGATATGGAAGAAGTTAAGCAGCAGGTCAGCATTTTTTTTTTCCTGTTCCTTTTACGTGTCTAGTCGTGGTGGATCTGGGCCGATTCTGAAATCAGCGACCTGTGGTACAACTGTCTCCATGACAACGCCTCAGACACATGGCTGTGTGCCGTCACCAATGAAAGCGGTAAAGGATCCATAATGTCTGATTTACACTGTGGCTTGGCTTTAAAGTTTCCATGTACTCCAGACTGGTTGCAGTCGGTCCAGGCCCTGATGGTTCTGTCCGTGGTCTTCTCCTCCATCGCTTTAACGGTCTTTGTGGCTCAGCTCTTCATCATGTCCAAAGGAGGCCTCTTCTACTTCACGGGCCTCTGTCAAGGCTTTGCAGGTACTTTGTCTTCTATTCATACTGTTGGTAGAAAAATGGATGGATGGATGAGATTACCATAGGAACTAGTATGTCATGCAAAAGCGCAGATTCCAACCATTGAAATGCTTTGTATAGTTCAAGACTTACTGTCATTTAAACACATCATTGCACAACTTAATGGCAGCTACAATTTCCATCTTAAAGATCTAAAAAAATTATTTGGGAACGTATGGCGGGCCAGGTTGAAATGCTTAACACCTTTTATTTGTCCAGGTCTGATGTAGCATATCTAAGATACAGTGTCGTATGTCGACTTATCATTTTGATCAGTGGTGACTCTTTTGCAGGTTTCACAGACTTTGCGGCGTGCCTCATCTTCACTTTCCACCGGAAAGAGATCCTGAACGACTCCAGAGATGTGAACAGAGGTCGGTTCGGTTACTGCTTCATTCTGGCCTGGCTTTGCGTTCCCTTACTGCTCGTCAGTGGAATCCTCTACGGCCATTTGCGAAAGAAAGAATGACAGCTGCTACTTTGTAGAATTTGTGGAAATCAGCGCTGACTGAGAGTGCAGAATGTTGGTCTTTCACCTTTCATCACAGCCATTGTGAACATGAGAACACCCAAATGAAGGAAACGTGAGTAACTACTCAGACTTTGTTGGAACTTGCATTGAATTGTGTTGCTTTATTAAAAAAAAAAAAAAACATAATTAACCCTTTTGGTCATATCATATGTGTTGTCACATCACATAATTGTCTGTCCATTTGCACATAATGTACAGATCAGTTTGGGTAGACCAGAATCAAACATTTAGATATTAGAGCTCGATACACTAGTATTAACACATTGTATGTATTTGTCACGTCACACAACTGTCTGTCCATTCACACGAATTATAAGCATCGGTCTGTGGTGACCAGAGCTACAAAACCCAAAACTATTGAAGTTGCCATGTTGTGTAAATCGTAAATAAAAACAGAATACAATGATTTGCAAATCCTTTCCAAGTTATATTCAATTGAATGGACTGCAAAGACAAATATTTAATGTTCGAACTAAGAATCTTATTTCTTATTTTTTTTGCAAATAAAGATTAACTTAGAATTTAATGGCAGTATCAAATTGCAAAAAAGTTTGCCAAGTAAAGCCGGCGGAATTTCCGGGTGTTGTTGATAAATGGTTTTCGCTTTTCATCGAGTTTTAACTTGCACTGACAGATGTAGTGACAAACTGTAGTTACTGACAGTGGTTTTCTAAAGTGTTCCTGAGCCCATGTGGTGATATCCTTTACACACCGACGTCACTTTTTGATGCAGTACCGCCTGCGGGATCGAAGGTCCGTAATATCATCGCTTTTGTGAATTGATTTCTACAGATTCACTGAAATGGTGAAATCCCTTAATTCCTTGCAATAGCTCGTTGAGAAATGTTGTTCTTAAACTGTTCGAAAATTCGCTCACGCATTTCTTCACAACATGGTGACCTTCGCCCCATCCTTGTGTGTGAATGACTGAGCATTTCATGGAAGCTGCGTCTATATCCAATCATGGCACCCACCTGTTCCCAATTAGTCTCTAAGCCTGTGGGATGTTCCAAATAAGTGTTTGATGAGCATTCCTCAACTTTCTCAGTCCTTTTTGAACTGTTCAAAATTCACACGAAATATAAGCATCGGTATGAGGTGACCAGAGCTACAAAACCCAAAACTATTGAAGTTGGCATGTTGTGTAAATCGTAAATAAAAACAGAATACAATGATTTGCAAATTCTTTCCAACTTATATTCAATTGAATAGACTGCAAAGACAAATATTTTATGTTCGAACCAAGAATCTTTTTTTTTTGTGCAAATAATCATTAACTTAGAATTTAATAGCAGTAACACATTGCAAAAAAGTTAGCCCAGTGAAGCCGGCGGAATTTCCGGGTGTTGTTGATAATTGGTTTTCGCTTTTCATTGAGTTTTAACTTGCACTTACAGATGTTGCGACAAACTGTAGTTACTGACAGTGGTTTTCTAAAGTGTTCCTGAGCCCATGTGGTGATATCCTTTACACACCAACGTCGCTTTTTGATGCAGTACCGCCTGCGGGATCGAAGGTCCGTAATATCATCGCTTTTGTGAATTGATTCCTACAGATTCTCTGAAATGGTGAAATCCCTAAATTCCTTGCAATAGCTCGTTGAGAAATGTTGTTCTTAAACTGTTCGAAAATTCGCTCACGCATTTCTTCACAACGTGGTGACCTTCGCCCCATCCTTGTGTGTGAATGACTGAGCATTTCATGGAAGCTGCTTCTATATCCAATCATGGCACCCACCTGTTCCCAATTAGCCTTTAAGCCTGTGGGATGTTCCAAATAAGTGTTTGATGAGCATTCCTCAACTTTCTCAGTCCTTTTTGAACTGTTCAAAATTCACACAAATTATAAGCATCGGTATGAGGTGACCAGAGCTACAAAACCCAGAACTATTGAAGTTGGCATGTTGTGTAAATCGTAAATAAAAACAGAATACAATGATTTGCAAATCCTTTCCAACTTATATTCAATGAATAGACTGCAAAGACAAATATTTAATGTTCGAACTAAGAATCTTTTTATTATTTTTTTTTTTTTTTGCAAATAATCATTAACTTAGAATTTAATGGCAGTAACAAATTGCAAAAAAGTTAGCCCAGTGAAGCCGGCGGAATTTCCGGGTGTTGTTGATAAATGGTTTTCGCTTTTCATCGAGTTTTAACTTGTACTTACAGATGTAGTGACAAACTGTAGCTACTGACAGTGGTTTTCTAAAGTGTTCCTGAGCCCATGTGGTGATATCCTTTACACACCGACGTCGCTCTTTGATGCAGTACCGCCTGCGGGATCGAAGGTCCGTAATATCATCGCTTTTGTGAATTGATTTCTACAGATTCTCTGAAATGGTGAAATCCCAAAATTCCTTGCAATAGCTAATTGAGAAATGTTGTTTTTAAACTGTTCGACAATTTGCTCACGCATTTCTTCACAACGTGGTGACCTTCGCCCCATCCTTGTGTGTGAATGACTGAGCATTTCATGGAAGCTGCTTCTATATCCAATCATGGCACCCACCTGTTCCCAATTAGCCTCTAAGCCTTTGGGATGTTCCAAATAAGTGTTTGATGAGCATTCCTCAACTTTCTCAGTCCTTTTTGCCACTTGTCCCAGCTTTTTTAAAAACATTTTGCAGGCATAAAATGCCAAATGAGCTAATATTTGCAAAAAATATCAGTTTTTCAGTTCAAACATTAAATATCTTGTCTCTGGTGTCTATTCAATTGAATAAAAGTTGAAAAGGATTTGAAAATCTTTGTATTTTGTTTTTAATTACTATTTACACAACGTGCCAGCTTTACTGGTTTTGGGTTTTGTAGATACAATGGCTGGGTATTGATGGATACATTGACCTGTATTGCAACCGTTTTTCCATTCACACGTTATAAACATCTGTCATTTTGCCAAATATTTTGTCATCATCTGCGTTTAAGTATTAGCGGTATTGTTTGATTCATGATAGTTGTTACTGCCAGATGGGTGTGTCACCGTTTTGCCGGTTCAACTTAGTTTGTTTTCCTTCAGGATCACTGCAAGATTTGTAAAGAATTGGACGGGTTGTGGCACAGTCTGTCAATGAAGGGCCCTTTGAGAGAATTATAGGGGATATTAAAGCTTAAACGGTTGTGCTTTCTTTGCAAATTAACCTACCAGTCAGGCTGTACTGGTCTGGGTGTACCAGCCCAAAAAAGACACGTGTGTTAAGAGGATGCCTCTTTCAAAGATAATATTTGGTCATGTTTCTTTCGAAGTTGCACACGGACACACACAAAGATATTTTAAAATTGTGTGCTTTAAAAGTGAAGTGATGGTGTGAGCAAGTGCAATGTGAGCAAGGCAATCTGTCAGCAGCACAGAATTTGTGGAATCCAATAACAATGTGGCCCACAAGGAGTGGAAGGCTGACTGAGATGACAAGCTGGGGTGGGAACGAGTCGAGCCAGAGCTGCAGAGTCAAAGTCGAGCCAGAGAAATGTGTCGAGGTAAACAGGAGGAGAGTTTGGCCGTGTATCGTGGCCGTCTTTTTGGATTTCCTTTGAAGGTCAACACGAGCTATGGAAGAACAAGTCTGATGTTTTCCCGATGGACCGTTTGCCAACATGGGAGTACTTAATGGCACTGGGCAAGACTGATGACCAGACCTTAGTCGCGGATATAACTTGTTGAGAGTTTGCTGTCAATCGCAGAGGCTGCAGCCATGCCGGGCTCCCAGGAGGCCAGCCTGGATGAGAATGTGGTCTTCCTGGCGGTTGACCCGTCCTCCCCAAAGTTTCTATACTCCGAGGTGGAGCGCCAGTCGCTGGAGAAGCTCCTTAATGAAGGTCCGAAAGCCTTCTACGGCTCCGCCGGCGCCAAGCTCTTCTGCTCCTTCCTGTCTCCCAATGAGGTCGGCGAGCTCACCGGCTGGGTTCAGGACTTTCATTTTAAACCACTCCTTAAGGAGGAGAATAGAGAGAAAATGGAAGATAACGTGGACCTCACATCTTCCTACTTCCCCTCCCACTCGGACGCACCAGCTCCGGGTTTGGACCTAGGCTGGCCCGAAGCGCCTTGGGTGCGCATGGAAAACGTTGCCGTCTACACAAATCCTCCGGAAGAGGGAGAACCTCACATTAGAGAGGTCATCAGACAACATCTGCAGAGGGCCAGCCAAGTATGCATTCTTTCACTAAATCTGACTTAATGAAAAAACAAATGAGTCCATGTCCTTGTCCATGTGAAATGTTTCACTCTACCGTACAGGTAATTGCCATCGTGACAGACAAGCTGACAGACGCTACTATAATTGGGGATTTACACAACGCAGCCTCAAGGGGTGTTCCGGTTTACATCATCCTCAACCAAAGGACGATTGAGGAAAAGTACACGCTTCACAGGCTGGGACATCCGGTGAGTTACAGTACCCCCCTTCATTCAAATCTTTCAAAAACAGCTGACACTATCCACACTTTGAGTAAACTGACCATTCGAAAGAAGACACACTGCATTGTGCGCCTGAGAGACGGCACCATGTCTCAATACATGCCTTCGTAATGACGGGAGCCCAAGCCACGCTTTGTCGTTTGACTGGTTGGACCGCATTCAAAGTACTGGTCTTTAGTAAAAATGGTCCTTCAGTGAAGACACTGCTCCGGTTATCAATTCCTGGGTTCCGTATGTCCAGGAAAACATTCCTCGCATGCTACCAGGGCTCTGATTTACTATTTTATGCTTCAAAGATTTCATTACCCTGGTATTCAATGTACCTATTTTCCAGGGTTCCTGGATCCCCAGTATCAGTCCTTGTTCCCAGGGTCTCCAATTTTCATTGGATTGTTGCTTAGGTTCAATTCTACAGAATCCTATTTTTCTATGATCAATCTTTCCCATTGATTGATTGAAACTTTTTTTTAATAGATTGCACAGTTCGTACAATTGACCACTAAATGGTAACGCCCGAATAAGTTTTTCAACTTGTTTAAGTCGGGGTCCACGTAAATCAATTCAGTGTCTAATGTTCAAAAAGTTAGATGTTACGATGGCTCAATGTCCCTTGAACCTCAAGTTTACAATTCCCCAAATTTAAAATTCTTTTTTGGGCAGCATAATGGTTTCATGTTACCAGATTTCTATTTTCCTATGGTTACATGTTACCAATGTCTCATGGAGCTTTAGTTTCCTTGGCTATTATTTCCAAGTTCCAAGTTCAAGGCTTCAAAATCCCAGAGTTCAACGTCTTGGACTCTATTTTCTTAGGGCAACATGTTCATAATGTATCATATTACAGAGTTTCCAATGTTGTCAAATTCAAAGGGTTCCAATGTTACTAAGGTATTTTCCAAGCCTCAAATTCCAAAGCTTCTATGTGTATTTCTTTGGATCCCATGTTCTTAATTTCTCCAATTCAAAGGATTTTATTTTGCTCCTGTGTTTGCAACGTTTCTTATTCCCAGGGATCAATGTGTCTCGAAGAAAGAAAGTATCGAATGTTCCTAAATTAAAAGGGTTAGGTTCACATGTTTCCTGCGTTTAGGGGTTCAAGACTCAACATTTACAGAACCTTTTTCCAAGAGTCTCACATTTCAGAAGTTCCATGTTTTTAAATTGAAAAGATTTTGTGGTGGGGGGGTTTATGGTGTTTGTTTGTTTTTTGTCCTAATGTCACATGTTCCCCCAGTCTCATATGCCAAGTGTCCCAATATCCAATGATCTATGTTCTTGATGTTTCCATGTTGGTAGTCTCTTAGAGTCCTGTGTTTATAAACTATTACAATCCCAGGGACCAATGTTCCCAATGTCTCATATTAATGAGTTCCATGTTGTTCCCAAATTTAAAGGGTTCCATGTTCCTCAACTTCTATTTTTTTTAAACAGATGCTCCCAGTGTCTTATGTTCTGATTTCAATAGGTCCTCAATTACACTGTATTTTCAGAGCGCCAGTATTGTTCCGGAAGACACTGACGTCCCTATTGTACCGTATTAAAGTGTGAAGGCCCCATGTCTACATTGGGTTATGTTTTGGGTTAAGTTCACTAGTTCTACAAAAAAAAATCTTCCTGAAGGCCCATGAGTTCTAAAAAGATCTCCGAGATGTACCAGAAAGTTGGCTGTTCATAGAATAACTGAGAAGCAAAACTTTTTATCATAGCTCATCGGGCTCATCTCAGATGGCGATGAGTCCGCCTACAGTAGAGAGGCGGACCGGCTGGCGTCCTGGTGCAGCCTCAACAACCTGGAGCTGAACCCCCCAGAAAACAGTGGAGATGATCATGGATTTCAGGAAAGTCACAGCTCCACCAACCCCCCTCACCCTGATTGACTCTCCCACCCCCGTCTCCATTGTGGACTCCTTCCGTTTCTTGGGCACCACCATCACCCAAGACCTCAAGTGGGAGCCGACCATCAAGAAGGACCAGCAGAGGATGTACTTCTTGCGGCAGCTGGGGAAACTGAAGGTGCCGACCAAGATGCTGGTGCAGTTTTATTCAGCCATCATCGAGTCCATCCTCACCTCCTCCAACACTGTGTGGTTCCCTGGCGCCACACTGCAGGATAACCATTGGCTGCAAGCTCACATCCCTCCAAGACCTGTTCTCCTCCAGGACCAGGAGGCGATCAAAGCTGATTCTTCTCACCCTGGACACAAACTATTCTCCCCTTTCCCCTCAGGCAGGAGACTACGGTCCATCCAGACCCACACCTACCGCCACCTGAACAGTTTTTTCCCCCTCGGCCATCAGACACATGAGTTATAACAAGATCTGATAGCTCAGTTACAGCTCATCTTATTACCTATTATGTCTTTTATGTTGCACGATTGCACCAAAAAAATTCCTAGTTTGTGAATCCGTTCTCAAACAATGGAAATAAAAACGATTCTGATTCTTTTACTTTATTCTGCAGAACATTCGGGTTCGTCTTCTTGGAGGTAAAAGCTTCTGTTCCAGCAAGGGAAAAATGGTGGTGGGGGAGTTAAAAGACAAGTTTCTTCTGGTGGACTTGGTCACGGTTCTTCATGGTAGCTGCAGGTAAAAGGTGACCCCAGGAAGATACTTGTTAGAATGGTTGATACTGACACGTTGGTTGTTCTTGTGTTCCCCAGCCTCACGTGGACTGATGCTCATTTACACCGACAGCTCATCACCGTGGTCTGCGGATCCGCCGTCGACGCTTTTGACAGAGAGTTCAGGACTCTATTTGCTGCCTCCGTCTCTGTCGCTAACCCTTGGGAGTTTGCTGTTCCTAGCTTGGAAGGGCCTCAGCAACGAGTGGACTTCTCGGACCCAAGTCCCCCGAGACACTTCCAGTTCAAACACGAGATCCTCAACCCTCCTTCGCCGCCAATGGACAGCCCCCTGGACTGGGAAGCCATGGGCTTCTTCCCCAGAGAAAGCTTGCCGGACAGCCCCCTTCAGACGGAAGAGGGACTTGTGGCAAAGGAAGCAGCCTTGAAGACGGACCTGCAGTTGGACAAAAATATACCTGTTGCGGACACTTTTATTCACAATGGATATCGGCCAATGACGGAAAAAAGGTATGCAACAACTAAAGTGATTTCCGACATCATACTGTGTAAGAGTGTTTGAGCTTCTTTTGGCGCAATGCTTAAAACATACTTTTTAATGTGCTGTGACTGCAATTTTTTAATTGTGTAACAGTAATAGTAAGATCAAATAGGGCAAAAGAATACAAAAACTATTCCCAGAAAAATCAAAACAGAATGGTGCTGTATAGGAAGTACGTATGATTGCACATTATTTTCACTATTTGAGTCATTATGTTCTTCCTCTTTTACTACTTTTTCACAATAGGAGTCTACTTACAGCCGATCGCGTGTTTATATTTTGCTTTGTTTGCAACTTCCTCTCATTCATAACACTAATGTCCGATCTAATCAAGAAAGCTCCATTTCCATAAGAATCAAAATAATAATAATAATTGTTATAATTCTATTACTAGTATAAATATTTTTTATTTCATAATATATTATTACATTATCGTTTTTATTATACATTGTATTTTGTTGAAATTATACAATATGTATACGAATAGTCTGATTATATAATAATAATAATAATAATATGGTAATATTAACTAAGGTACATATACATTATTTTAAAGCTGTGTTTGTGTATGTGTGTGTGTACAGTCGAGGTTATTGTGGTTTATCCGTCATACAGTGCTTAATACCGGGGTAGAGCGGCATGTACGTTAGGTCAGGAAATCACACAGAGGCTATTTTGTCCCTACAAGCCTGTTTTCGCAGGTTTCCCTGCTCTTCAGGGGATTTTATTGGGATTGTTTTTATTACAATCCCCTGAAGAGCAGGGAAACCTGCAAAACAGGCTTGTAGGGATGAAATAAGTCAGGAAAAAACGCAGAGGCCAACGTGTGTGTGTGTGTGTGTGTACAGTCGAGGTTACTTTGGTTTATCCGTTATACAGTACTCAATACCGGGGTAGAGCGGCATGAAATGTTAGGTCAGGAAAAAACACAGAGGCTATTTCATCCCTTCAAGCTTATTTTTGCAGGTTTCCCTGCTCTTCAGGGGATTTTATTGGGATTTTTGTTTGCTACAATCCCCTGAAGAGCAGGGAAACCTTCAGGAAAAAACGCAGGGGCTGACGTGTGTGTGTGTGTGTGTGTGTGTGTGTGTGTGTGTGTGTGTGTGTGTGTGTGTGTGTGTGTGTGCAGTCGAGGTTACTGTGGTTTATCCGTTATACAGTGCTCAATACTGGGGTAGAGCGGCATGTACGTTAGGTCAGGCCAAAACACAGAGGCTATTTCATCCCTACAAGCCTGTTTTCGCAGGTTTCCCGGCTCTTCAGGGGATTTTATTGGGATTGTTTTTATTAGACGAAGTGGCTGGGGGGAGGGAAGTCTGGGCTTCCCTGCTTAGGCTGCTGCCCCCGCGACCTGACCTCGGATAAGCGGAAGAAGATGGATGAATGGATGTTTTTATTACAATCCCCTGAAGAGCAGAGAAACCTGCACAACAGGCTTGTAGGGATGAGATAGGTCAGGAAAAAACACACAGGTGTGTGTGTGTGTGTGCGCAGTCGAGGTTACTGTGGTTTTATCCGTTGTTCAGTGCTCAATACCGGGTTAGAGCAGCATGAAACGTTAGGTCAGGAAAAAACTCAGGGGTTATTTCATACCTACAAGCCAATTTTCGCAGGTTTCCCTGCTCTTCAGGGGTTTTTAATGGGATTGTTTTTATTACAATACCATGAAGAGCAGGGAAACCTGCAAAACAGGCTTGTGGGGATGAAATAGCCTCTGCGTTTTTTCCTGACCAACGTGTGTGTGTGTATATATGTATGTGTACACTGTGTGTGTGTATAACGTGTATATAAATGTTTACGTATAGCTATATTATTTCTTCGCAATTGTATTTATAAATCATTTAATTTGATTGTGTATAATTTTGTTTTTATGTTTTATTTTATATTACTGCATGTCACAATATGTGTGTTATTTTAGTTTTATTGAATTTTAGAAACAATGTTACTAATTCTTAATTATTTTTTTTTTGTACCTGACAGGATGCATGAAAGCGCTCCAGTGACAAACCATATGGCCAACAACACAAAAGCTGTCAAGTGAGTTTTTTTTCCACGACCATGAATATATACTGTACAGTGGAATCATGCATA